>NC_042997.1:49128495-49295995 GCF_006345805.1 Octopus sinensis | reverse complement strand
TGGGCTGATCAAAGCCTTGTCAGTGGATTTCATAGTTGAAAACTGAAAAAACCCTCTTGTATATATACACACACACATATAAATACACACACACAGATATATACATATCTATGTATGTATGTCTTTGTGCTTGTGTTAGTACCCCACTACCACTTGACAACTAGTGTTGGTTTATTTACATCTCCATAACTCAGTGGTATTTCAGAGACCAATAGAATAAATACCAGGCTTAAAGCAAAATCATTTGACTAAAAACTCTTCGAGGCAGTACCCCAACATGCCTGCAGTCTAATGAAAGATAACAGATATATATATATATATATATATATATATATATATATATATATATATGTATATATATATATATATTCTTTAGTTGAGGAAGTAAACTGGTGCAGAAGCTTAGTATTTAGCAACTTGTCTTGGTCAGCTTGTTACATAGTAACTGCTACTGCTTGCTATGTTTGACCAAATTAGCTTGTTTGTAAAAATGTAAATAAAGCAGAGCTGTAAGATAATTATAGGCTTTATTCAAGTTGTATGTAATCTAGGTATCCCCTGTACAAAGAGGATTTTGCTATTTTAAAACTGCCATTGTTTCTTAATTGTTATGACACTCATACCTTTTTATAAAACATAGGATCAAATAGTTGAAATACCGTTTAAATATTGGAGAGATTTTGTTATTTTTTTTCTTCAAATTTATGTGGAATATATTGCATATCATCATCATCATCATCATTGTTTACACCCATGTTCTAGGTTGGTATGAATTGTGCATTTCGATAGGATCTTACAGGTTTGTGGACTTTATCATGCTCCAGTGATTGCTTTAGTGTGGTTTCTACAGCTGGATGCCCTTCCTAATGCCAACCACTTTACAGAGTATACTGGGTGCTTTGTTTTGACATCAGCACTTGAGAGATCATTGTGTGGCTTGCAAGACTAAGACCCACTTTGACTAAGTTGGTTTAGAATGGAGAGGGAGACAGCTTTATCTTAGAAGAGAGGATTAAATTATGAGAAGAAGCCAGAACTGGCTTCTTTCTATGGAAGAGCCACATGGTTACTTGCTTTGTAGAAGAGAGGGTGGGAGGGGCCAGAATGGATCTGGAAAGAGATAATTGGTGATGAGGTGTCAGGGGTCAAGGTGGACCCTCATGTTATGAAGTGAATAGAAGTGACTGGGGACTGGAGAACAGAAGTTGCATGAGTGTGTGGGAGAGTGAAAGATGGTTAGAGATGGGGTCTGGTTGAATGGATGAACGTAAAAGCAAGGAAGGTAGAGAACAGGTGACAGCCTGAGTAATCTGGTAGGGTTGCAGGGTGGATAAAGGGTGAATAAAGGGTGGAAAGGTGATCTATGATACATACGACTTGGAGCAGATAGGGAGAGTAGAAAAATGGTTGGGAGAAGACCAGCAATATTCTGGATGGTACTGAGTACACTGCTGATCATTTTGATGCTTGAAGCTTCCTCTCAGTGGTGCAGACCATAACCAAAGATATTCTAGTTTTGGCAATCCTATAATTCTCTCTGGCACTGTGTATCTAAAATTACATTATCTACTGTGACCCTCTATATTTTTAGAATTAAATATTGTTAGGAATTGAATGTAAAAATTAACATAAATTTTGACAGAAAAAAAAATCATATATGAGTCCCTAAGGGATTCATATATGGCAGACTCTATGATTTGAAAGAGATTTGGTTACTATTTTTAGTATGTCATGCTCATTAGCTTAGTTTCAGTTTTATAGAGAAGTTAACAGATGCCCAGAGTTGACATTTTAATGTTTGATTAAATTTAGAAATAAGTTTTGTCATCAATATTAATTAGCCTCATGCTACAATGCTTATATTGTCTTGAATTCTGAACTAATTTTAGAAAGTTCTCTATTTCAAAAAGTTAATGAGAAGTAACTTTAAATTATTTTACTGAAAGTGTCATGAAATGTAGTGCAATAAAACTAAATTTAACCAAGGATTAGTTGGGAAAGTATGAGAATTATTTCCAGTTTCTGTAATGAGAAATAGCTGTAAGATAGACAGGATAGGATAGTGGCCATTTCTGCCAATGTATTTGATGTAACTCAGTACTTTAAAACTATCACCCAGCTTACCACAGTGCTGTCAAATTATGACTATGAAGTATGCCACCTGCAGCTGGGTAGATTTTGTCATTAATCCTTTTGATACTAACCTGTCCAAGAGTAATCCTGGTTCAGTGGCTCAAACTTCCTGTTTCAATGTGATCTAAATTAAAAGCTTCCATCATCATCATCATCATCATCATCATCATCAGTGTTTAACATCTGCCTTCCATGCTGGTTGGATGGTTTGGCAGGACCTGGCCAAGTAAAAGACTGCACCAGACTTGTGTCTGTTCTGGCATAGTTTTTATGGTTGGATGCCCTTCCTAACACCAACCACCCCTCAGAGTGGACTGAGTGCTTTTTACATCAACGTTTCATCTTAATTTTATGTTCTTAGCAATCCAGAGTAATGGATATGGATGGATCCCAGACACATGTCATTCAGCAACAACCTGTAGACATTTCCCATACTTTTGTTAATTGTCTCTTTTACTCTTTTACTTGTTTCAGTCATTTGACTGTGGCCATGCTGGAGCACTGCCTTTTAGTCGAGCAAATTGACCCCAGGACTTATTCTTTGTAAGCCTAGTACTTATTCTGTTGGTCTCTTTTGCCAAACCGCTAAGTTACGGGGACGTAAACACACCAGCATCAGTTGTCAAGCGATGTCGGGGGCGACAAACACAGACACACACACACACATACATATATACGACAAGCTTCTTTCAGTTTCCATCTACCAAATTCACCCGCAAGGCTTCGGTCGGCCCGACGCTATAGTAGAAGACACTTGCCCAAGGTGCCACGCAGTGGGAATGAACCCGGAACCATGTGGTTGGTAAGCAAGCTACTTATCACACAGCCACTCCTACGCCTATGTAAATATAAAATTAATTCAAGGATTGGCTGGTGGTAGAATCAGTTGAGCACCACACAATATGGATTGCAGTATTTGGTTCTGTTTATTCTTTTACTGTTTCAGTTCAAATGCCTCCCCATTTGACTCATCATCCTTCTGGGGTATATGCACCTCACCCACCACATGACAATTGGTATTGGTTTGTTTACATCTCCGTAACTTAACAGTTTGACACCCCTTTCCCCAGTTTGAATAAGTACCAGAATTAGAAGTAAGTACTGGGGTTGATGTGTTCAACTAAATCCTTTAAGGTGGTGCCCCAGCATGACCACAGTTCGAAACTAGTAGAAAGTTATTTTTTATGATCTCAGGCTTAAACAAATGTTCAATCACATAAGAAGACTATGGTGAGTTAATTATAATTAGTTAGTCATCTTACTAGGCACCGCAAGACACAGAAAGTTGCTATTTTTCATTTCTTTCTACCATTTCCGCTGCACTCTTACCTCATTCCTCTGCCCTTACCATTCCCTTCCTGAAGCACTTAAAGAGGAAACTTGGTGTATTCAGTTGCATGTTACTAATCTTCTCTTCCACACATCAGCTTTGCTTGCACTCTTTTAAAAACTAAATCCTTCTCTTTCACATATACACATACACTAATTCTCTCCCTCTCCCTCCACTCTCTTGTTTAGGAGGTATTTTTTTTCCTGTAGACATTGGTAACCAGGAAACTTGTCATGAAACTGGCTCCAAAAATCTCAACATTTCTTGATTTCTTTCATTGGGTTTTTTTTTTACTATGTTTAAGAAACTTTTACTTTCATTACTTTTTATTTTAATTTTTTTCTCATTTAACTTTTTCTCCCTCTTTTTTCTTTCCTTTTCTCTTCTTTCTATCTCTTCATCACCTTACTTTCTTTTCCCTTTTCTCTATTATCCTCCTCTTCACTTTATGTCCCCTTCTGTTTGTATTAAACTCTTTATTTATATCTCCAGGTTTTGTCCATCCTTTCTTTCTCCCTCTCTCTCCTCTCCCCCATCTCATCTTCCCCCTCTCCTTTCCCCTCTCTCTTACATTATATACAACTAGCAGTATCGCCCGGCGTTGCTCGGGTTTGTAAGGGAAATAACTATAAAGCATTTTTAGAGAGTTATAGCCAAAAAATAGCAAAAAAATGCATTAAAAATGAAAAAAAAATTATGGTAAATTTAAAAAAAAATCGTTGACTCATCGTAAACATTTTTAGAGAGTTACTTCCCTTATTAATAGCGAAAAAAATGCATTAAAATGGAAAAAAATGATGGTGAATTTTTTTTTAAATTGTAGACTCATCGTAGACGCACACTATTACCCAGAAGGGCTCGATATGAATCATGACTATAAGATACCCGGTTTTGGTTACACTGCACCGCAAAATGTGAGAGTAGTTAGGAATCTAAATCGTAGGAGACAGACACACAACTTGACTTTTATATATAAAGATTTAAGTCTTCCTTGAAACAGCTTACCAATTCATTGAATGAACCATTCAGGTAGACACTGAAGAATGCTGAGTAAAATGTAAATACACCAACATGAAACATGCTCCAAAACTGTGTAATCTACATGTGTACATGCAATTACACAAAACTGCATCCTGCACACACACATGCATACATTTACAAATGTACACAGAATGTGGCTGTGTGGTTAAGAAACTTGCTTTCCAGTCATGTGGCCTTAGGTTCAGTTCCATTGTATGGTACCTTCTATTGTGGTCCCTGGCCTACTAAAGCCTTGTGAGTGGATTTGATAGCTGGAAACTGAAAGAAGCCCATCATGTATGTATATACATATATATTTGTGAAGGCACATGGTTTAGTGGTTAGTGTTGGGCTCACACCGGACTGTGTGTTGCATTCTTGAGCACGACGCCCTATTTTACATTCCTCCAGTTCACTCAGCTGTAGAAACGAGCTGTGATGTCACTGGTGCCAAGATGTATTGGCCTTTGCCTTTCCCTTGGATAACATCAGTGATTTAGAGGGGGGAAACTTGCCCAACTTGTGCCTCGGATGGTAACTTTCTAGGTGCAATCCTATTGTCACTCTTGACTGAAGGATGTCTTTACCCTTTCATATATAAAGGGAAACTTTACGAAAATAAGCAAAAGACGAAGGCAGGTGGAGTACAAAAAGACAAAGACAGATGTATGAACAACAAGCAGGTGTATTAGTTTGTCTTGTGGGAAAGTGAAAAAGTCTTTTATGTTTCGAGCCTATGCTCTTCAACAGAGAGAGAATAAAAAAAACTTGTGGATTTAGCAGTCAAGCATGGCACCTATATATATATATATATATTGCTGTCTAAGAATCCACAAGTCAGAAAAAATATGCACTTGTATATTTTTCAATAGAATGTACAATATTATGTATCCTTCAGTTTTGCACTAGGTGTTCAAGGGAATGTTAGATAACAGGGTTTCATAATTGGACTGTTATCTAACACTCCATTGTACTCCTTGTGCTATACCTATTGGTAAGATTGGCTGTAATGGATAGATGATACTGTACGTAATGTTCATCTGTCATTGTCGATGATGACTAGGATATCACATGGGAAGTGAAGATGGGTCACAGTGTGTCTAACTGTGGTCAATCAGGCTGATGCATGCTTGGAATGTTCTACCTCAGGCTGGGCACTGGTGGTCTGCTGCACTGAAGGCAAGGAGTTTGCTCTGGACTTGTACAGCTCACATTTTCTTTGTGTTCCTGTAATCCTGCTCTGTTTGTAGGAGGTGGTCCCTTTTGTTAGTGCAGCTATGCTTCGATTAATATATATATATGTGTGTGTGTGGTCTTGTCTTGATGCCAGTGGTGATTGTAAACAAGCATTAATGGTCATACTAAGCAATGTTGTTTGTTTCTAGTGTTCCATGAAATACATATCTAGTCATGAGGAAATACCTCATGGGGTGAAGCTGGTTTGATAAGAGGATTACTGAGGATTTGATGGGAATGTTGGGGTCGGAGAAATCAGTGGAATGGTTGGCAAGGGTGAATAGAGTGAGGTGATATGGGCATGTGTTGAGGAGGGATGAAGAATGTTCTGAGGGGGGTGGGTGATTGCATTTGAGGAAAATGGAGCATGAAAGCAAGGTAAACTGAAGAAAAGGTGGAGGGGACAGGCGTAAGAGGAGATTGGGAGGGTTGGTTTGAAAAAGGAGGACACCCCAAACCGGGCATGATGGTGCGAGGGTGGTTGCTATGGCATTGAGGTAGATCCGGCCATCCTTGTTAACGGGGACAAAACCCAGATTTGTGGCACGTAAAAGGCACCATTTGAGCGTGGTCCTTACCAGCATCGCCTTACTGGCACCTGTGCCGGTGGTATGTGTAAAAAGATTTGAGCGAGGTCGTTGCCAGTACCACCTGACTGGCACCCATGCCAGTGGCACGTAAAAGCACCCACTACACTCTCGGAGTGGTTGGTGTTTGGAAGGGCATCCAGCTGTAGAAACTCTGCCAGATCAAGATTGGAGCCTGGTGCAACTATCTGGTTCACCAACCCTCAGTCAAATCGTCCAACCCATGCTAGCATGGAAAGCAGATGTTAAACGATGATGATGATGATGATCAGGAAAGTCAAACAGCTGTAGAAAATCTCATTAAGTAATGATAACGATGACATGCAACACACCCCAGATATGTACACTATATTCACACACACACACACACACTCCTTAGCCATTGTTAATAAATTCATCTTATTGTACATGAGAGTAATTAGTAAGAAGTGATCAAGATATAATTGCAGAACACTTAATTTACTCATGTCTAAGATGATTCATTATTTGTTATCTCATTGAAAAAATTTTGCTTTTTAATTAGAACAATTAACACAAAGAGTACTGCTGTTGTTGTTGTTGTTGTTGTAGTAGTGGTTTAGTCCTACATTACTCTTAATTGGATTGACCTATGATTAAAAGCATTCCAACTAAAAACCAACTCTTCTTTTAGTACATTTTAAGGCAGAAGGATATGCAGTTTGAGGGAGATTTGTCTACTATTTCTAACATGTTATGCAACTACATAATGAAGCATGTATCTATCCTTTTATGATAGTAGGATGTGTAATTTGAAGGAGATTTGTCTGCTATTTCTAGCAGATTAAATAACTATTTAGTAGTTCTTCACTGACTTGAAACGAAGCATGTGTCTGTCTCTTGTTAAATTATTGTTTTATCTGTTCTTGCAACCTGAGTAACCACAATGTGGTATTGTTTCTTGTAGGTCAAATGACCTCATAGGAGCTTACTCCTTGGCTTATTCTACTCCAGGTCATCCCTGATTGAACAAAGCTACAATCAGATGTGACCTTCACGATCCTTTCCATATTTATGGCTGTTACATTGTCTAAGTTCTCCTTCTTTCTAAATACACTTTGATAGGGAAAGTGGAGCTTGTGTAAGGAATCTGATTAGACTGAGGTACTTAATGTACCATCCCTACATTCTTTTTTCTTTAGATGGGTGGTAAACTTCATCCATTGCCTGGTTTTAAAACCTCTACCTGCACCTTGGGTGCCATAAGCAGTAGCAGAGCCCATTCTGTTGAATGTGGCAAGAATTTGAACAAGGCTACTGATTTAAAAGCACCTTCCCTTCCTTTCGTCTTACCAGTCTGGAAAACCCTACAATGGTTTTATGAGCACTGCCTTCCCTTGAAAATAAGATAAAAAAAATTATTTATTAAGGTTCGGACTGATGAGTCGGTGGTTAGAAGTAGACCTTAGTATCATAGTCATTAGTCAATGGTTAGCAGTAGCCCTTAGTATCATAGCCATTAGTCAATGGTTAGCAGTAGCCCTTAGTATAGTCATTGTTCCATTTTGTTGTATGATAAAGTAATTGTTAAACATTATTGCTTACACTGCAATGAAGAGCAAGTGGAAGCTGACACATGAGTAAAAAGATCAAAAGCTTGTTCTTTTAAATTCTCACAAGGAGGTCTTAAGTTTAAGGGGCACTTCCTGTTGTACATGAGATTATGTATCTTTACACACACACATACAAGCATGGGAGAGGATGGTAGAAATTAAGAAAAATATATATATTCTCTCATCTAAACAAGTAAGTCTTTGTGGCAATGTTGAAATATTTCCATTTTAGAAATACTTTCCCAGGAAGATTCTGTATGCAAATGACCTCATTCTCACTGCATTGGAAGTACAGCATGAGAATCATGGAATCAAGCAGGGGGTCTTGAATGGAAAGAAAAAAAAATGTAGGGGCCCTCTAGGTTGAATGAATAGATTTATCTGAACTGAATTGAATTGAAATAAAAAAAGCTAAAGTAAGAAATAACCCAACCAGCAAATTCCCTAAAGTTGCCATGTTTTGTTGATAGAAAAGGAAAACTAAACAGAAAATATGATGTGAAGATGGGGGAAGTATAATAACTATACAGTATTATTGTTGTTATTTAACGCTGATCAAGATGTGTGACCGAACTCATTCCACTCTACTCTATCCAGTGTTTTTTTGTTTTAGACTCTAAAAGATGTTGTTTTTGAAGGTGATTTGGTTACTATGTTCACAGGTCAAGCAAACATTAGAGGCTCCCTCAGTGGTTCCTATGCAGTTATGTGCAGTAAATGGTTACTGTGGCATCCTTTGTATGAAACTAATCTGTTGCTAACAAATTGTTTTGATAGTTGTTAGACATTTCCAACATTTTCAGGTTGCATAAAGATTTCTGTTCTTCAAAGTTGGATCAGAGAATTGCTGGAGCTTCCCCTCCTCCTCCTCCTCATCATCATCACCACCTGCTGCTGCTTTTCCATGTTGACATAGGTTAGACAGATTTTCTGATGCTGTGTTTTAAAGCTGGGTACCCTTTTTGTTGCCAGCATTTTCAGTCATTACGCAAAGATATGGGTATATTTATTCTAAAACAAAGAAAAATAAAATAAGAAAAATTGTGAAGTCATTCTGACATATTTCTAGTTGATTTTGTTATGTTTGATAGGTGATCAATTTGGTACAGGAATGACAGTTTATACAGGTAAAGAGTGGGGGAAGTATAGGTGGCAGAAAGTAGGGAGGCAATTTTCACAAATAATTTTAATTGAATATATTTACCAAAGTAAATGTGATAACAAATAGGTAAGTAATTGGTTATTTATTAGATGCATCCAGTAATGAATGACTTTCAGAGAAGTGATTTTAAAACTTAAGGCTTTTCACTGTAAGTCAGTGGGGCCATTCTCTTATAATGTGTACACATTGCAGAAGTAATCTACATCTTCATCTGATATGTATTTATTCATTTAACCTTCTTGGGACATATGGGCCGATTAATTGGTCCAAGTGATACTAGCCGAAAGGATTTTAAGGACGATCCATTGGCCCAATGAAACAAACATTTTGAAGTGTAATAACCAATCAGAGATTGTCTTTCAGTAGATATAATATAAAACTGTATAATATATATAGTTTTACATACTAATAAAGTAGTTTTAGGCCTTTTATCCTTTGCTTTCTACGTGCACCCATCAGTTTCAATCTCACCATGGAAACCATTTTGGTCTTTTTGGCCACACATACCAAATCATCATGTGTCTCGAAAGGGTTAACTGATCTAGCATGATTTAAGTCATACCCATAAACACTTCTAGTACTGGTGATTAGGGATACAAACCATTAACTTTGTGGTCATGAGGCCAAACACCCTTAAACTTAAAATATTATAATGATATGAATGTGTCTAAAACAAAGATAAAAGATTTATATTATTGCTTCATAGGCAGTATCAGGTTTCAAACACTGTTGCTATTTAGTTTTTATCTTCAATGAAACATATGCTACAACCTGATCTTAATGAATGGCAAGCAAGTGTTTCTTTTCAGTCAAGAAGTAGTTCTGTCTTCATAGTAAATATAGTATGTGCTTGACCTGTCTAACAATGAGTACAGGCTGTTTAGGTGAATGCTATGAAATAGCTTATTGTCTCCTGTGACTTTATAATCTTCTAATTCTGAACTTCTTAAGGTGACACAAATATTATTATTATTAATCAGGCGCTAACTAATCTGTGCGTTGTGTTTGCTTGCATGTATGAGACAATCTCTTATTGTTGAAGAGTGAAAGATAAGGATTTTTTTGATTTGTTAATGTAAGTTTTCTGTGTCTGTGAGGAGCTGGGTTGTACTTATGCCTCTTTTACATATGGATAAAAGGAAAAAAGGTAAAAAAAAAAAAATGAGCAAGGTGATTTGTGCAGATACATAACTTAGGTTTTGGAATTAGCACACACAAAAATAAAGGCATTTTTAATCTTGTTGAATCTTAATCATCTTCTGGCTGAGCTACAAAAGAATATTAACCTATTTACATTTGATATATGGAGTGACGTGAAGGCATGTGGTAAAGTAGTTAGGATATTCAGTTCAAGACTGTAAGGTCGTGAGTTCAATTCTCAGTGACACGTTTTGTCCTTGAGCAAGACATTTTATTTCATGTTGCTCCAGTCCACTCAGCTGGCAAAATTGAGTAGCACCTGTATTTCAAAGGGCCAGCAATGTCACATTATGTCAACGCTAAATCTCCATGAGAACATCATTAACTCTTTAGCATTCAAACCGGCCTTATCTGGCCTAAATATTCTACCTCTTTTTTGTTCAGACTAACCAGATGCAGCCTCTCGCATTCACCCTACAATGCCATCCTGAAACTAAAACATTTACTTATCAAAATTGTGAAGCTTTGAGATCATACATGATTAATTCAAATCGAAATCTTTCAACATCAATGGAAATTGTAGCTGTGATACCAGTGCCAGTGGCACGTAAGAGAACCATCCGAACGTGGCCGTTGCCATTGCTGCCCTGACTGGCCTCTGTGCCAGTGGCATGTAAAAAGTACCATCCGATCGTGGCCGTTTGCTAGCCTCATCTGGCACCTGTGCAGGTGGCACATGAAAAGCACCCACTACACTCTCAGAGTGGTTGGTGTTAGGAAGGGCATCCAGCCGTAGAAACACTGCCAGATCGGACTGGGCCTGGTGCAGCCTCCTGGCTTCCCAGACCCCAGTTGAACCATCCAGCCCATGCTAGCATGGAAAATAGACGTTAAACGATGATGAATGTGAATAAATATGGATTACATTTGACAGAGTAATCTGAATGCTAAAGGGTTAAGGTCATGTACATTTGTGGAGTGTTTGGCCCCATGTATGTTAATTTCACGAGCAGGCTGTTCTGTTGATTGGATCAGCTGGAATCCTTGTCAGCGTCACTAATAGAGTTTCAAACATAAAATAGAATTTGTCTTCTCAAAATTTTGCTTTAAACATATTTTGTACTTGGTTAGATTGTTCGTTTCAATATGTTTTTCCATGTTAGCATGGGTTGGATGAGGATTTATTTATTTGACAAAGAATTTTACTGCCAGACATTCTTCCTGTTGTCAACTCATCCTTGTTGAGTAAGGATTTTTTTTGTATATTTCACTTGTTTTTAAAATCTTAGAAAAACCAGTTGTAAATGTTGAAAAAAAAATTGGAAAGATCATCAAATTTCATCCAATTCATTCAGTAAAAGTTATATTCTTATGATTTTTCTATACTGAATTAACTGCATTTTCATCAAAATCTTAGGTGCAGGAGCGGCTATGTGGTAAGTAGCTTGCTTACCTACCACATGGTTCTGGGTTCAGTCCCACTGCATGACACCTTGGGCAAGTGTCTTCTACTATAGCCTCGGGCCAACCAAAGCTTTGTGAGTGGATTTGGTAGACGGAAACTGAAAGAATCCCGTCGTATATGTGTGCATATATATATATATATATATATGTATGTGTGTGTGTGTGTATATGTTTGTGTGTCTGTGTTTGTCCCCCCAACATCGCTTCACAACCGATGGTGGTATGTTTATGCCCTGTAACTTAGCGGTTCGGCAAAAGGGACCGATAGAATAAGTACTAGGCTTACAAAGAATAAGTCCTGGGGTTGATTTTCTCGACTAAAGGCAGTGCTCCAGTATGGCCCCAGTCAAATGACTGAAACAAATAAAAGAGTAATAAAAGAGTTTTAACAGAATTGGGGGATCTATATAGAGAAAGCATTACAGGAATTTAAGAGGTAATTAACTTAATATTAACATGTTTAATATAGTGGGAAATTAACGAAAAAAATGCTAATTAAAAATAATTATGCTGAGGGCATGGGTGTGATGGTGTGGTAGAAAGTTTGCTTCCCAACCACATGGTTTTGGGTTCAGTTCCACTTCATGGTAACTTGGACAAGTGTCTGCTATGGTAACCCTGAATGAACAAAAGCCTTGTGAATGGATTTCATAGATGGAAACTGATAGAAGCCCCTCGTGAGTGTGAGTGTGTATGTTAGTGTTGTTATGATGTTGCATGGTTGTTGTTCATGCATGTCATTAATTTTGAATATTCTGTGAAAAACGTTTCTGGTTATAAGGAAAATCTACCTTAGCTGGGAACAGGTAAGGGTTGACAAAAGGAAAGGGTATCTGGCTGTTGAAAATCAGCCTCAAAGAACTCCCTCTCATGCATGCAAGCTTAGGAAAGTGGCTGTTAAAATGATGATGGTGATGATGATGTTGTAATGAATCTGACCAGCATGGGAGGTGATGCCTAACGTGTTTCATTCTTATAAATACTCACTCATTGAAATACAGACTTCACCATTCTCAGGATTCTATTAATGCCTCTTGAATGGGGAATAATTTCTGTGTAAATCTTAAGAGGGGCTTCAGTTTTCAGGTATATTTTGCTATACAACTTTTTATATTGTTTAATGATGATGTGAATAGAATGAATTCTCAAATTCATAAACATATGATTTAGTATATAGTCTTGTTTGCTTTTTACCATAATTAATACAATCATTAATTACAGATGAGTCTTTAGAAAAGTCTTAATAACAAGGTTAGATGTTGACAATCACTGTTTGTATATTCTGTGATTCACACAATCAAATATATAGCATGACAGGGTATATATATTTCTTTACTACCCACAAGGGGCTAAACACAGAGGGGACAAACAAGGACAGACAAACGGATTAAGTTGATTACATCGACCCCAGTGCAAAACTGGTACTTTATTTATCAACCCCGAAAGGATGAAAGGCAAAGTCGTCCTCAGCGGAATTTGAACTCAACACGTAACGACAGACGAAATACTGCTAAGCATTTCGCCCGGCGCGCTAACGGTTCTGGCATGATAGGGTATATAGTTTGAACTTAGTGCAGGTTCAGTATATCTGAAGTGTAAGTAAAATTTACACCAAGTGTATTGATTGGCCTTAATACATATGGGCATTAATGCAAAGCTGACTAGGGTTATTTATCAGCTCTTGAAATTCAGTTTATACTTTTAAGCTTCAAATCTAGCAAGTGCCATTTATGCCTCAATGTAGAAAATGGATGCAGGCTGCAGTGAATTTTTAAATATGCTCAGGGGAGATATTTCTGCCCATCAGTAGTGTTTGCATTTTCATTAAGTTAACACTCGGGAAGAATGGAAAAGTCTTTGACATTTTGAACCTACTCTCTTCGATGGAAAGGATTAAGAGGCAAAAACAAGCAAACAAAACAAAAAACCAGAGAGAGAATAAAAAAAATGTTTAGGGATTAATGGTTCAACATAATGAAATGGTCGAAAGAAATACATATAAATACATATAGATATAAATCAGATTGGAGCCTGGAGCAGCCTGCCAGCTTGTCTAAGCGTCCAAACTGTGCCAGCATGGAAAGTGGACATTAACCCTTTAGTGTTCAGATTATTCTATCAAACATAATGCTTATTGATTCCCATTGATTTGAATTAATCATGCATTATCTCATATCTTCAAGATCTTGATGGTGTAATTACTTAATGTAGAATAACATTGTAGGGTAGGTGTGAGAGCCTGGATCTGGTCAGTTTGAACATAAAACAGATTAAATATTTTGGCCAGATATGGCCGGTTTAAATACTAAAGGGTTAAACGATGACGATGATGATGATATGTAATTTCATCCTCCAGTTTTTAAACATGTATCATCTCCTTGTGTTTGGAAAGTCTGTTTCCTTTTCTCTTAATTTTTGGCAAGTTTTATTAGGAAAGACATCCAACTGTAAAGACTGTGCTAAGACGAGCAAATGGAGACAGCCTACAGTAGAGCATTCTCTTGCATTTTGTCTGTCTGGGGTGATAAAATGTCTTCAGTCCATGCTGTAAAGTGGTTGGTGATGGTAGGGACAACCATTCTTTAGAATCATGCTAAGAATAATCCTAAATGGCTGATTTTTCTCTGTTATTGTATGTGTGTGTGCCAGATGACTGAAAGACCACAGCAGGCGATGAAGAGATGTGCAGCTTGGCCAGACCATGCCAAAATGGAAGAGCAGATGTGTAATGATAATTATGATGATGATGATGATAATTATGATAATTATATTTGAATATTTATTCATAGGAAAATTGTCTTAATTCATCCTACGCCTAAAATAGAACTCAAAGGGAGTTCATATAAACTGCTGTTGATTTGTTTTTCTTTTAATAGAATCTTACTCATACCACCTCCAGTCTTTTCCCTTATTTTTTTAGTCTATATATATATATATATATATATATATATATATATATATATATATATACATACATACATAATGTCATCTTTCTTACCTCTTCATCATTATTATCATATTAACTTATTTTTATTATTTGATTATCTTCTTCCTTGGGGGTCATCAATCCTAAATTACATCAGAGCAAAGCTTGAATTTTCTTTTTCATATAATTATGATTAATTCATATACTCTCCAGAATGTTACGTAATTTCATAATTTTTCTTGACAATAATTGTTGAATATGCAACATAATACGTTTTCTGGATATATTTGAATAGGAACAAACGTGACTGTGTGGTTAAGAAGCTTGCTTTGCAAACCACATGGTTTTGGGTTCTCATACACTGTATGGCACCTTGGACATGTATTCTTTAGCCCCGAGCTGACCAATGCCTTGTGGTTGATGGAAACTGGTGGAAACTGGCACCAGGTAAAATGCACCCAGCATACACTGTAAAGGGTGTCCAGCCATAGAGACCATGCCAAACAGATGAGTGGAGCCTAGTGCAGCCCTCCAGCTTGCTGGCTCCTGTCAAACTGTCCAACCCATGGAAAATAGATGTTAAATGATGATAATGATGAAGATGATGATTGTGTGTGTGTGTGTGCCTGTGTGTATGTTTGTCTCTCCCCCCCCCATCTGCTTTTTAATGCCCTGTAACCTAGGAGAATAGACTGAGAATAAATACCAAACTTAGTAAATGAATAAGCACTGGTGTTGCTTTGGTGAACTCGACCCTCCAAGGCAGTGCAGCTGCACCGGTGCCTGAAACAGATAAGAAAATAAAATAAATGCATGAATTCACCACATGCATGCTCGCTTGTGTGGGACCATGTCTTGTTTTGCTCCACTGTCTCAGTTTTGGCATGGTTTCTACAGCTGGATACTCTTGCAATACCAACCACTTTACAATGGGTACTGGGTACTTTTTTTTACATGGTACCAGTGCTTGTGAGGTGATTTTTGTAACTTGCATTTGAAGCTGCAAGTGACTAAATATCTGACCCAATCACAAGGCAGATTTACTTAAACTAGACTTAAATATATGCACACATCTATGTACATATGTCCATATATGTACATGTATGTGTGTGTACATGCATGGCTCTGCACTGAAGCTGTATAACTAACTGTATTCAAATTTCAATCCTTTGGCTGTCTGATTGTCAGACTCATATATTTTCTGTATGGGGTGACTACAAATTCATATTATTGCATTGATTACATGTAAGAGGCACCCATGCGAGTGGCATGCTGGTGACACATAAAAGACAGTCGATACACTCTGTGAAGTGTGGAGGCACAATGGCCCAGTGGTTAGGACAGCAGACTCCGGTCATAGGATCGCGGTTTCAATTCCCAGACCGGGGCATTATGAGTGTTTATTGAGCAAAAACACCTAAAACTCTACGAGGCTCCGGCAGGGGGTGGTGGTGAACCCTGCTGTACTCTTTCACCACAACTTTCTCTCACTCTTTCTTCCTGTTTCTCTTGTACCTGTATTTCAAAGGGCCAACCTTGTCACAATCTGTGTCATGCTGAATCTCCCCCCCCCCGAGAACTACATTAAGGGTACACGTGTCTGTGAAATGCTCGGCCACTTGCATGTTAATAAATGAGCTGCGACGTCACAGGTGCCAAGCTATATCTGCCTTTGCCTTTCCCTTGGATAACATCGGTGATGTGGAGAGGGGAGGCCAGTATGCATGGGCGACTGCTGGTCTTCCATAAAAAAACCTTGCCCAGACTTGTGCTTCGGAGGGTAACTTTCTAGGTGCAATCCCATGGTCATTCATGACCGATGGGTGGTCACACACTCTGTGAAGTGGCTGGCATTAGGAAGGGCATCCAACCATAGAAACCAAGCCAAAACAGACTGGATCATGGTGCAACTCTCTGGCTTACCAGTTCCAGTTTAACCATCCAACCTATACCAGAAAGGAAGATGGATGCTAAATGATGATGATGATGATGATGATGATTTGCATATATTTATATATATCTTTATCCTCATCATTTAACATCCGTTTCCCATGCTGTCGTAGGTTGGATGGTTTGGCTGAAGCCAGCAAGCCAGAGGACTGCACCAATTTCGAGTATCTGCTTTGGCATAGTTTCTACAACTCTCTTCCTAATTTCAGCCATTCTACCATGTGGTTTGGGAAACGTGTGCATAGTACCAGCAGCATTGAGGTCACCAAGTAAATTGCAAGACAAGACACCTCAATTAAGAGTAAGGAGCAATATTGAGGGAGAGAGTTATAGTCAGGTGATGAGAGGTTAAAAGTACAATAGAGGAACAGGAACAGGTATCTTGTGATTAATACCCAGTAATCTTGGATTTGTTCTGACTTCTCTTTTACAATGTATAATAATGATTCCCTTTCTATATTTAATAATGTAAATTATGTGTATCTCCAGGTTTGCTTATTATCTCTTTATTATCATTATGACTGGGTTCCAACCCAGGCTGCAGCAACAAAGTCCATCATCACTGCCTCAAAGTCCTGGATACAATCTAGGTCTGTGTTTGCGAACAAAATGTTGATGCGTGATGTCTTCCTCTTCTTACATCCCCAGGAAGAGGGTTCCACAAGACTAATTTGGATGCTTCCAGTTTAGAGTGTGCACACAGTGACCAGATAGTTGCAGCCATCTTTGCCTGATCTTCTCTCTAACTTTGCTTGATCTTCTCCTTAACTTTGCTTGATCTTCTCCTTAACTTTGCTTGATCTTCTCCCTAACTTTGCCTGATCTTCTCCCTAACTTTGCCTGATCTTCTCCCTAACTTTGCCTGATCTTCTCCCTAACTTTGCCTGATCTTCTCTCTAACTTTGCCTGATCTTCTCTCTAACTTTGCCTGATCTTCTCTCTAACTTTGCCTGATCTTCTCTCTAACTTTGCCTGATCTTCTCCCTAACTTTGCCTGATCTTCTCCCTAACTTTGCCTGATCTTCTCACTGACTTTCAGCAGGTCTCCATAAAGGCATTCATTTGTCATATATTGTTGCCATTTCACATTTACGGCTACTTGTGTAGCATCCATTTATCCTGCTTGATAATTTCTTTGGCAGTGTCCATGTTTCACTGCCATATAATATTACTGGTTATTCTTCTGTTCACTCTTGACCTGCTTTTTGTTCCTTTTTACCAGATGATATTCCAGTTCATTTTTCTTTAATAGTGCACCATTCATAATAGCATCATCCAACGGCAATCCCGGCTACTTTTTACCAGACTTACTAAGGACCCCTTGATGAGAGAGCTTGAAAGCCTCTTACAGTAGATACAACAACCTTCAAGGTGCTATGTATAAACAACACCTATTTAGAATATATGTGTAATTTGCATACTAAAATACATGCATATATGTGTTTATTAGTAATATGAATTGTGCATTTGACTGTGAATTTCACTTCATTCATTACTTTGCATGATTTTGGCTTTCATGAAATCATTCCCAGACGTTCAGTGACAACTGGCTGAGTATTCCATATGGTCAGTAAACTGTGGGACAAAGCTTTGAATATTAATAAATGTGTGTGTGAGAGAGAGAAAGTTTGGGAAAATTTTAGTTTTACTGAAAATCTTGTCTATTCCAAGCATACAAATTCTGTAACAAAACAGAATAGAGAACCTAAAATAGAAGACTTCGCCTTAATTATATAGTGTAAATACAGCAGACTATTGACCTATAAATGTTACGTGTGTGTATATGTACACACACACACACACACATATATACATATCTATCTATCTATATATGTATCACATATATGTGTGTGGTGTGTACGTGTGTTTGAACTGCACTGTCCTGAATATAGTCACCTACCTGTAGTAGGTCATTGGAAACACTCCTAACTTACATTTCCAGACACTAACCTCCTGACGCATTCACATTTACACAGCTTTTAATTTTTTATATATGTTTGTTTATGTTATTTTCTTTCTTATTTTTCTTTATTAACTTTGACGTGAAATGTGGCATAAATATCAATAAATGTGTAAATATATAAATAAATAACAGGGGTGGATTGAATCTCTGCTACCCTACTTAAAACTAAGCTTATTATGGAGACAGTCTGTATTCTTATTAGATATAATTCTTCTGACATGAATCATGCATTTAATGATCACTTTACAACCATGTGGTCTCAGGTTCAGTTTCACTGCACAGTACCTTGCGTAAGTGCATTGATCAAAAACTCGAGGATGATTAATGCTTTGCAAGTGAATTTGGTAAATAGAAATTGTACTGAAGCCTGCTGTGTGTGTGTGTGTGTGTGTGCGCGTGCGTGAAGATGTGTTGCTTAGTTGTTCGGATATTGCACTCTTCATCATAAGATTGTGGTTTTGAATCCTGGACTGGCTGATGTGTTTTGTTCTTGAGAAAAACACTTCATTAAACAGTATTCTAGTTCACTCAACAGGCAAAATGAGCAATCCTGAGATGGACTGGCATCCAATCCAGGTGGGCAATACATACATAACAGAATCCAGGCTCAGGAAAGATTTAAAATTTGTGTGTGTGTGTGTGTATACCTCTTTTTGTCAGCTTGACAACTTGTGTCAATTTTTTTGTATCCCTGTAACTTAGTGGGTCATTAATTCATATAATCCAAGTATCTTATCATTGGAGAGACCGAGGTAACGCAATATAGAGTTTCTCTACTACTTTACATCGATCTCTCTAATGATGGAATTCATTACACATTAACATGACCCATTTGCCCAGTTATTCCAGAAACAGATGTTGAGACTTTACTTATCTACTATAACTGTTCTATGCTTTATCTATACTTTATACTCTATTTGTCCTCTTTAATTTGAAGTAAATATCCTTGAGTAATGCACAAATGCTTTGCTTGTTCATCTTCCATTTTTGATCTCATCATCATTTAACATCTGTTTTCCATGTTTGCATGGGTTGGACAATTTGACCAGAGTTGGCCAGCTGGAGAGCTGCCTGGGCTCCATGTCTGTTTTGGCATGGTTTCTAAGGCTGGATGCCCCTCCTAATGCCAACCACTTTACAAAGTGGAACAGCTGCTTTTACATGACAGTGACATGGGTGCTTTTTACTTGGCACCAACGCCCATAAGCCCATGAGATTAGGAATGCTCAGCTGAAGAGGGATGCAGGGATATGCTTGTATGCAAGGCTGACCATATATTTACTTAGCTTGAAATGTCTTCTCAAGCACAGTTCCCCTGTCATCTCCTCTGTGTAGCGCTCTGAAGATCTTTTCTCACCACTTCATCCCATGTCTGCCTGGGTCTACCTCTTCCACATGTTCCCTCCACAATTAGAGCTCAGCACTTCTTGATGCAACTGTCTTCATTCATATGCATCACGTGACTATACCAGCTCAGTCTTCTCTCTTGCACACTACATATAATGCCCCATATACTCAGTTTTTCTCTCAAATCACTTGCACTATGTTGTAAATGCATACTGACCATTACCCATCCATATATATATATGTACATATATACAGTTATAGTTATTTTTT
The DNA here is from genome assembly GCF_006345805.1 of Octopus sinensis. Lineage (NCBI taxonomy): Eukaryota > Metazoa > Mollusca > Cephalopoda > Octopoda > Octopodidae > Octopus > Octopus sinensis. The sequence goes on along the minus strand of NC_042997.1, from coordinate 49,275,896 downwards.
GATCATGTTGTAACCTATGTGCTTTTCTCCAAACTATCCATTAGTCCCACTGGACTGGTTCCCATGCTTCTGGCACATAAAATGCACCATTTTAGCATGGTCACTGCCAGTGCTGCCTGACTGGTTCCCATGCTGGTGGCATGTAAAAGGCACCATTTGAGCGTAGTTGTTGCCAGACACACATATACAGACACAAACACACATGTCAGGCTTCTTTCAGTTTCCATCTATGAAATCCACTCACAAGGCTTCTGTCAGCCTGAGGCTGTAGTAAAAGACACTTGTCCAAGGTGCCACTCAGTGGGACTGAACCCAGAACCATGTGATTAGGAAGCAAGCACCTTTCCACACAGCCATATCTGTGCCTATCCACACAGTCATACCTGCACCTATATATATATATATATCCAAGATTCAAAGAATGGTGTAGATAAATTCTGGGCTACATATGTTTCATAGTGAGTGGAACCTCGGATGTGGTAAATGTCCAAATGAGGTGTATACTACAGGCTATTCTTCAGACCAAGGGTATCTTGATTAAATGAAGTTTACTTTTGTTGTTAGGAGGCCCGTGTTAACACACGGAGGATTCGATGAGATTGATTGAATATATTTACTATGGATTGCTTGAAGCTCACTTTCTTCCTACACCTCGCTCCTTGGATCTTCCATTTAATATATCTGGTATATAAAAATAACCATATTGGTAAAATTAATTTTTAAGTATCTAATTATAATTAAGGACACCGCCGGGCCAATGCCAATGCGCTAGAAGTAGATGTCAAATGTCTATAAGCAACACTAAATGGCCCTCCGGTGTCCTTAATTATAATTATATACTTTTATATATATATATATATATATATATATATATATATACACACACACACACACACATAAATAACATCTAAGCTAGACTCAAAGTACTCATTCACCTTTGTGAAAATAATAAGCTAAATCTCCTTCAAAGGTACAAGCCTATCATGTTATGAAAGGAAAATACACTCGACCATGTCATTCTTAAATCCTGTGCATGAAAAAAATAAAGATGGGATGGTCACATTTGGGGCACATTTTACTGTAGGTCTACTCAATCAGTGCTAGTGTTGCTGGCAGCTGAATTCTGACTGAACTGATCTATAATCGGCTGCAGAAGAAAAACTGGGTTAAATATTTGGTGTAGGGTCTGGGAGGTGATATACATAAATTGTCAGGAAGATAAACTAAACAAAGTGTTAGGTGAAAACATTATGCAGGTGGCTATAGCTACTTTGAGGAAGTAGAGGCTATTTTCTATGTCTGTGACAGTGACCCCAGCAGTGGTTCTCAACAATGGTCCATGTCACCCTTGGAGGTCCATATAAGATTTTGTTATTAAAGTTTATGTACAAGAAATAGGTTATATTTCTACAATACATAAAATATTTTTGACTCTCTCTTTTACTTGTTTCAGTCATTAGACTGCAGCCATGCTGGAGCACCGCCTTTAGTTGAGCAAATTGACTCCGGACTTATTCTTTGTAAAAATAAGTATGAAAGACCCTACATACAAAAGAACTACATCCATTTATGCAAGAGCTCTGGGAAAAATATTATAGTGCATGACCATCCTTGTGACGTAGTTAATGTGTATGTATAGTTTGGTGAAAATCAGTTGAGAATTGTGGAAATGTATGCGTTAGTCATTATACACACACCTACTGTGATTTACATATACTAGATAACATTCACAGTCGTTGGACTCCAACTACGTTGAGACACTTTTTCGAAGGTTTTAGTTGAATAAATCGACCCCAATACTTATTTTCTAAACCTCATACTTATACTGTCAGTCTCTTTTGCTGAACTGTTAAGTTATGGGGATGTAAGCAAGCCAATATTAGTTATCAAGCAATGGTGGAGGACAAACAATACAAAGACACACACACACATAATACATATATACAAATGATGGGCTTCTTTCAGTTTCTGTCCACCAAATCCACTGATAAGGCTTTAGTTGTCATAGAGCTATACTTGAAGACACTGCCCCAAAGTGTCATGCAGTGGGATTGAACCCAAGACCACATGGTTGGGAAACAATCTTCTTAACTACAAAACCACACCTCATCTTGTTCTTGTTCTTCTTACAGCATTCACCCGGGGTGGGTTGAGCTGGCTTCATTCATCCTCAATGCTGCATCTCTCACAAATGCCGACCAGGCCTGGCGATTTGAGGCTAACGACTGCATGATCTCCAACCACTCCTTATTCTAGTGGTGAACGCCGTAGATATGGAGGCCTAGGTTGGGTTCCAGATCAGCCTTGACTGTCATCAGCCAGGTTTTTCGTTGTCCCCATCTTGTTCTATGATTCTCACTTTCAATAATCATGTAACAGGAGTGAGTACCCCTTTCATGTACACTAGTATTTTGATTTCCGGTAAATGATTATAAAGAAGTATTTTATAACACCATATTGCTGGAAGTTTTTCTTTTTCAAGGTACATCATGTGCCACCTAAAAGCTCCATGGCATGTCACTGCTAATATACATCATAATATACACCTGGCAATGTTGTAATGTATTATGCTCTGTTGTTTGGTGAACATTGTTGTCCATATATCATGATCTTGACCATGATTAGCAGTTGAAAAATTAGGTCTTTTGGATTGGGGTTTAATTGGGTTACAACTAAAAATAAAATTAAATAGGTGAAAGAAAAAGGAAATAATTCATGATGAATATCATTGTCAAATATATATATATATATATATATACACACATATATACACACACACACACACATGTGTGTATAAGTGTGTGTGTCCTTTTATCTGGGTCAGTTTTCTGTGAAAATTTTGACTTTATCATGTTTTCTCATACTTAGGTAGTCAGGCATCAGCTGTCCTGATGCAGTATTTATGTACATACACACACACATTTATTACATACTTACAAACATGCGCATGTGTGTGTGTGTGTGTGTGTGTGTGTGTGTGTGTGTGTGTGTGTGTGTTACACTGCCACTCCAGTTAGAGTATTTGTCAGAGATCCTTTGATTACATTGCAAACAAATGTGCTAATGGGGAAACCACTACATGGCTGCCTGCCCGACAACCAAATATAATAATTGCTTTTTAATAGAGACAGAAGACCAGGAACTTTCAGGCACACAGGTTTTGTCAATTATAGAATAAAGTCAATGATAGAATGAATTACCGTTCAAGTACCCAGGGTTGACTCTGGTTCTTGAATGGTACTTTATTCTATCAAACCTGAAAAAAATGGAAAATGGACTTGAATAGGGTTCGAACATAGAACATTAAGATTTGGAACTAATGCCACAAGGCATTATGTCCAGTGCTTTAACAATTCTGCTAGTCCACTTCCAATTACAGTATTTATGTTCCTTTGATTACCTTGTAAACAAATGTGCTAACAGGTGGGGTGAGAAGAGAGAGTGGCTTCTATATGGTATCTTGACTTACAACCAAGTGATATAGTATTTGAATTCTTTCTAGTGTATGTACAAGGCCTGAAACTTTGAGGGAGGAGGCTGTTGATTACATTAGCCCCAGTGTTCAACTGGTATCTTTTATTAACCCTGAAAGGATGAAAGGCAAAGATGACCTTAACGGGAAGAAATGCTGCTAAGCATTTTATCTGGCAAGCTTGCAATTCTCCCAGCTTGCTGCCTTAAAGTGTTTAAACTGGCTGTACCTGGCACAAATATTCTACTCATTTTATGCTCAGACTGGCCAGAGCCAGCATCTCACACCTATCCTGCTATGTCATTCTAAAAATAGACAATTACATCTTTCAAATCTTGAAGCTACAAGAAAATACCAGATTAATTTTAAAGATATGAATAAATAAGGATTACTTTTCCACAAAGTAATCTGAATACTAAAGTGTTAAATGTTATCGTAAAATAGCCAAATGTTGTAAGAATAACAGTCAAATATCCTTCAAATCAGAGCCTACCCTCATTAGCAAAAACAAAAAAAAAATACTTGAGCAGTCATAGTCCAAACTTATTTCTTATTTATTTCTTTACTACCCACAAAGGGCTAAACACAGAGAGGACAAACAAGGACAAACAAATGGATGAAATCGATTATATTAACTCCAGTGCCTAACTGGTACTTATTTAATCGACCCGAAAGGATGAAAGGCAATGTCAACCTCGGCGGAATTTGAACTCAGAATGTAGCGGCAGACGAAATACCGCTAAGCATTTTGCCCGGCGTGCTAACGTTTCTGCCAGCTTGTTGCCTTAGTCGCAGTCCAAACTTGTATTTTATTATGGTACTTGCTGGATCAAAGCTAACCTGAAGCTACATAAAAACAGCAACAACATGTAAATAAAACTGTCTATATGACTACAACCGTAAATCTAACTAATGTTCTAACTTGATTTCTATGTATTGACACTGACTCTCTTGATAACAACTCATTTGTAACTAACCCTGGCTCTGTGATGCAAAACTTCTAACCCTGGCTCTGTGATGCAAAACTTCTTGCTTTAACATAATCTACATTTAAAGCTTCCTTAAAGAATTTCTTAATTTATGTTCCAAACACCATATAAAATTTTTCATTATTTTCAAAGAGGCAGTGAGCTGGCAGAATCATTAGAACACTAGGCAAAATGGTTAGTGGAATTTTGTCCAACTTTATGTTCTGTGTTCAAATTCTGCCAAGGTTGACTTTGCCTTTCATCCTTTTGGAGCCAATAAAATAAGTACCAGTTGAATACTGGGGTCAATGTAATCAACTTGTCCTCTTCTCCAAAATTGCTGGCCTTGTGCCATAACTTAAAAATCAAAATTAATTGAAACAAGATATGCAAATGCAGAACCCTGTATTGAGTACTGTGGTATCGACTGAAAGGATTGGCCTGAATGATAGTGAATAGCAAAATTCCAAATTTGGGCATCCAGCTGTAGAAACTCTGCCAGATCAAGATTGGAGCGTGGTGCAGCCATCTGGTTCGCCAGCCCTTAGTCAAAATCGTCGAACCCATGCTAGCATGGAAAGCAGACGTTAAATGATGATGATGAAAAACAGAATTGACAGTGTCCATTAACACTAGGCCCTAAAAATATATCTAGTTTAGTTGTGTCTTCTTGGGGCACCTTTATTTCCAAATGCAGCTGGCAGGATTTACATTGAAATGTCACCTATTTTAAATATTGTCTGTCATAACAGAAGTTTCCAGAATGTGTTTGTTGTCTTAGTGAAGTGGTTTGTCTTCAAATTATTACTTGTTCTTGGCAAATCTATTTGAGATTATTTTTTGTTTTTTTTTTTCTATAATTTTATAATCTGAAAACACCTGAAATAATTTGTGGTTCAGATGTCGATGGTTTAGATCTTGACTGCATGCATGTGGTTAATTTGTTTATTTGGCATTTTAGAAATAGCAACCCAATCTTCTTCAAGTCCCACCCTGTCATAATGTGATCTCAAATCTACCATTTAAGGGTGTAAAAGTAGGGAGTTATAGCTGATATCTCTCTTGATCATAGAGCTCTTTCTTCATTGAAGTTGACTGAAATCTAAAAGCAACTATTACTTAAGTTGAGCTAAGGTGGGAGCCTCTGCATAGTCATTCAATCTGTTAGAAATAGCTGCCGAGTTTCCCTAAAATGACTCCTGTCTTTTATATACAACTAGCAGTATCGCCCGGCGTTGCTCGGGTTTGTAAGGGAAATAACTATATAAGCATTTTTAGAGAGTTATAGCCAAAAATAGCAAAAAAATGCATTAAAAATGGAAAAAAAAATTATAGTAAATTTTTTAAAAAATCGTTGACTCATCGTAGACATTTTTAGAGGGTTACTTCCCTTATATAATAGCGAAAAAGTGCATTAAAATGGAAAAAATGATGGTAAATTTTTTTTTAAATCGTAGACTCATCGTAGACGCACGCTAATACCCAGAAGGGCTCGATATGAATCACGACTATAAGATACCCAGTTTTGGTTAAACTGCACCGCAAAATGTGGGAGTAGTTAGGAATCTAAATCGTAGGAGACAGACAGCACACAACCTCACTTTTATATATAAAGATATGAGATGAGTCTATCTTAGATAATATAGTGTTGAATACACACTATACCTTGTAAAGGCAGGATGGTTATGACTGGAGTACTGTTGGCCTTGGGTCTGCTGAATTGTTGCTCATCTGGGTGTAAACCTTTTGTTACAACATTTCTGCTGAAATGGCACGGCCTTTGAAATAATGAAGAATTAAATAAAATTAAAATTTTAATTAATTTCTAAATTTATATTTGTTTTATTTCACACTTGTTCATAAAAATGACACTGTGTAATATTTTGGAATTCTTTTACGTGTTTCAGTCATTTGACTGTGGCCATGCTGGGGCACTGCCCTGAAGAATTTTAGTCGAACAAATCAACCCCAGTTGAAGCTTAGTACTTATTCTATCGGTCTCTTTTGCTGAACTGCTAATTTACAAGGATATAAAGCAGTGGGGCGGGGGACAACACAAAGACAGACATAGCTATCATCATCATCATCATCATCGTTTAACGTCCGTTCTCCATGCTAGCATGGGTTGGACGGTTCGACCGGGGATCTGGAAAGCCAGAAGGCTGCACCAGGCTCCAGTCTTATCTGGCAGTGTTTCTACAGCTGGATGCCCTTCCTAACGCCAACCACTCCGTGAGTGTAGTGGGTGCTTTTTACGTGCCACCTGCACAGGTGCCAGGCGAGGCTGGCAACGGCCACGGTCGGATTGGTGTATTTTATGTGCCACCTGCACGGAAGCCAAACGAGGGGGTGCTGGCATCAGCCACGAGTCGGATAGTGCTTTTTACGTACCACCAGACCAGGGATCCTGGCTGGTTCAATTCAATTTCGATTTCCCCAACATGTCTTCGCAAGCAAGGGGGTTGGCATGGGTGCCTGTCGTACGGTCAGATTGGTGTATTTTACGTGCCACCGGCACGGAAGCCAGTGGAGGCGGCGCTGGCATCGGCCACGAGTCGGATAGTGCTTTTTACGTACCACCAGACCAGGGATCCTGGCTGGTTCAATTCGATTCGATTTCGTTTTCGCTTGCCCCAACATGTCTTCGCAAGCAAGGGGGTTGGCATGGGTGCCTGTCGTACGGTCAGATTGGTGTATTTTACGTACCACCAGACCAGGGATCCTGGCTGGTTCAATTCGATTTCGCTTGCCCCAACATGTCTTCGCAAGCAAGGGGGTTGGCATGGGTGCCTGTCGTACGGTCAGATTGGTGTATTTTACGTGCCACCGGCACGGAAGCCAGTGGAGGCGGCGCTGGCATCGGCCACGAGTCGGATAGTGCTTTTTACGTACCACCAGACCAGGGATCCTGGCTGGTTCAATTCGATTTCGCTTTCGCTTGCCCCAACATGTCTTCGCAAGCAAAGGGGGTTGGCATGGGTGCCTGTCGTCGGATGAGGTTCTATATCGACTTCGCTTGCCTCAACAGGTCTTTGTGTCCAAGGGAGGAAAGGCATTCATAAGTGGGCTGGGCTCACTTGTCCTGCCTGGTCTTCTCACGTACAGAATATTTCCAAAGGTCTCGGTCGCTGGTCATTTCCTCAGTGAGGCCTAAAGTTCGAAGGTCGTGCTTCACCACCTCGTCCCAGGTTTTCCTGGGTCTACCTCTTCCACGGGTTCCCTCAACTGCTAAGGATTGGCACTTTCTCACACACCTATCTTCATCCATTCTCGCCACATGACCATACCAGCGCAATCGTCTCTCTTGCACACCACAACTGATGCCTCTTAGGTACAACATTTCTCTCAAGGTGCTAACGCTCTGTCGAGTATGTACACTGACATTACACATCCATCGGAGCATACTGGCTTCATTCCTCACGAGCTTACGCATGTCCTCGGCAGTCACGGCCCATGTTTCACTGCCATGTAGCATGGCTGTTCGTACACACGCATCATACAGTCTGCCTTTTACTCTGAGCGAGAGGCCTTTAGTCACCAGCAGAGGTAAGAGCTCCCTAAACTTTGCCCAGGCTATTCTTATTCTAGCAGTTACACTTTCAGCGCACCCACCCCCACTACTGACTTGGTCACCTAGATAACGGAAGCTATCAACTACTTCTAGTTTTTCCCCCTGGAAAGTGACGGAAGTTATTTTCTGCAGATTTTCGGAGGTTAATGCTCCAGAGCATTTGCCACATACAAAAACTATCTTCCCAGTTAGCCTACCTTTGACATTGCTGCACCTCTTATGTGTCCATAGCTTACACTGGGTACATCTTATAGAGTTTCTACCTACACCTTTTCTACAGATCGAGCAGGGCCATCTTCCTGAAGACATTTGTGGATTGTCTACCTTCCTACTTATTAGTACTTTGGTTTTAGCTAGGTTGACTCTAAGGCCCCTCGATTCTAAACCCTCCTTCCACACCTGGAACTTCTCCTCCAGCTCTGATAGTGACTCAGCAATAAGAGCAAGGTCGTCAGCGTAGAGGAGCTCCCAGGGACAACCTGTCTTGAATTCCTCCGTAATTGCCTGGAGGACTATGATAAATAGGAGGGGGCTGAGTACTGAACCCTGGTGGACCCCAATATATATATATATATATATATATATATACATACACACATGTATGTATGACAAGCTTCTTTCAGTTTCCCTCTACCAAATCCACTCATAAGGCGTTGGTTGGCCCCAGTTAGAGTAGAAGACACTTGACCTAGGTGCCATGTAGTGGGATTGAATTTGGAACTATGTGGTTAGGAAGCAAGCTTCTTACCACACAGCTATGCATTTCTTTTATTTTGGTGCCATATCATTTGAAACCTTAAGCATTTAAACCAGCCATATCCAGCCCATCTGGCCTCTCACACTTACCCTACAATGCCATTCTAGACATAAAAACATTATTGAAATCGCAAAACTGTGAGATAATGCAAGATTAATTCAAAACAATGTGAATTAATAAGCATTAGATTTGAGTGTAATCTGAATGCTAAAGAGTTAAAAAAGAAAGTCTTCTGTGTACTTCTTATTGAAAAGCACATAAAACATGAAATTAGCTTTGAATCTTAAGAGAAAACAGAGTAAAAAATTAAAGTACACTGGGAAGAGATATTTACAAAAATTGAACTTCAAATGTCACCAGGCAAACAAATGTTCTGTTTCTTATTTATTTATAGAATCCTTTAAAGTGCAACTTTGCTCTTTTTAACATTTCAGGGATCATTTCATAAGTATGTGTCACTGTGCTATCTGATGCTATTGAGCAGAACATTTGGAATATCGTATATCAGGACACTATAATCACTGACTGGCTCAAGTAACTGTTATATAATCAGTTTTGGAGATAATCTGCCCGTCTTGACGATCTGCATGTAACATTATTAAACATAGCATGTCCATAAAAGACATTATCTCAACATGAAAACCACAGTAAATTTGCCTTTTACAATATACTAGCAGCATAGCCCGGCGTTGCCCGGGTATGTAAGAGCCCCTAGTAGGCAACAACTAATCCCAATCTAGTTCTTTCCCTCTAGGGAACGAAAGTGCATGTGTAGGTTGCAATGTCTTCTCTTCACTCGAATACTTCTGTGTTACGATGTCCCTAGCTGTCTCCCGATTGCAAGTTGCAAAAACTACTACAGAAAATGTGTTGCATATAAAAAGCTTAGATTCTCGATCCCATGTCGAATTTATCGATTTTTTTCAGAACTGGGGGAACTTTTCAAAATTTTCGCTGCGTTAATTTTGAATTATGACATTGGGCTATGTGTGCGTCAAGTTTCATCAGAATCGGTTGAAAGCCGTGGTCAGGGTGAGGGTACAACCTGACAGACACACAGACAGACAAACTGCCGTTTATATACAGAGAAGATTTATATTAAGTATGATACACAAATGGCCATCTAATACTGCTTCTGTTGTTAGAAAATTACTTTTTTTTTTTTTTGTGAGATTTAAAAATATTAATTTTCTAATTTATAGATAGTGACTAGTTGTCACTTTGAAAATGATATGTTTTGAACAGGAATTTAGCAGCGCCGCCTCTAGCCAAACAATTATTCTGTCTGATGAAGGGAAATAACCTGGAAATCATGATTCACAGATATTATTTTGAGCTGAGTGGGGGTGCTAGATTCCCTTGTTTGAAAGTATAAGGACACAGATCGTGCCGTATAGCCAGCTGGAGATGATGTCTCCTGGGGCTAAATTACAGCAACATTAATCCTAAACCAGGACTGCCATGTTATGTTGGCAAACAATCTTTACTACAAAGTACTGTTGCTGAGATTTAAAATTAGTAATTTTTGAGTAAGATAGAAACTTTTGTTTAAATCAAAATAATCGAAAAGAGATAAAAAAAAACAAACATCTCCATTGTTTACTAATGTTGGACATTTTTTTTCTTGGACAGCAGAGTTCAATTTATTCAGTTGTGGTAAATGTTACATGTTTCTGTTGCGGGCTTTATCATCCAATTCTATGGTAAAAGCTTCTATAATAGCATGCATTTCCAACCCACCATATACACAAAATCACTTTTGCTTTGAATAAAGTCCTATTTTAGGAATGGTTAGAATTTTTTTTCCCATAGTGTCCCTCCCTACACACACACACTCACACACACACACTCGCACACACACACACACACACTATCTCTCTCTCTCTGCATGGTAGATTTTTTTTTACTTTTCTAGTATTAGCTTGAGGGCTATGGCCATGCCATTAGCTTTGCTACACTTTCACTAAACCTCCTCTGATATGTGGCATTTAGTGAGTGAAGGAGTTTGATCTTTCTGTCTTCATCTGGGTTACTTGCTGGATGGTCGGTTCATCTGGAACTCTTGGCAGGAGGAGATCTAGTTTTGTTTTGAAGACACCTATATCCACTCCATGTAGGTCCTTTGGGATTTGTGGGAGGATATTGAAGAGCTGTGGTCCCTTGAAGCCCAAGCTGTTAAAGTATCTGGTCCTGTATCCCCAATGGCAATGTTGTGATTTTTGGTATTATGCAGTAGTGTCCCATTCTGGTTTTTGGGTAACTTACAATGCCAAAGTTAGGTACAAGTTCCTCCAAGATTTTCCAGATGTGTATTACTGCGCATCTTTCCTGCCTTCATTCTAAGGTGTAGAGCCATAACTTTTTCACTCTCTCTCCCTCCCAGCAGCTGACATGTCAAATTGAGACAATCATCTTTGTATAGCTTCACTGGATTGCTTTGAGTTCCGTTGTTAATTTTACACTGTGTGGTGACCATAGTTGGGAGCATCTTATGTAATTTTTTTACAACTATATTTACATGCACTTGTACACAGTATATATTCATTATTACTATTTGATATACTAAATTGCAGTAATGACAAATGACAGCCTAAGCAGATATTATCCTACTTTTATGATGCTGTTTAGTTCATTCTGGAAACTGTTACCATGTGGATCATACTTTGATATATATTTATAGGACTTGAAAGGCTGTGGATATTGTTCCTAACTTTAAAAAAGGGTAGCCATTTACATGGTTATGCACTGAATTCCAGACATTAAATTAGCATTTTTATCATGAATTGGAAATCATTTACTTCATTATTTAATTACTGATAATTATAGATTTAAAAATTTATATCTATATATTTAGGCAGCAAGCTGACAGAATCGTTAGCATGCTGGGGAAATGCTTGGTAGCATTTCATCCATTTATATGTGCTGAGTGAGTTCAAATTCCACCAAGGTCAACTGTGCTTTTTATTTTGTCCTTTGACTGGGGTTGGTGTAATTGACTTGAGCCTAACTTAGAAATTGCTGGCCTTGTGCCAAAATTTGAAACCAATAGTTATATCTGTATACTTTAAAAAAAAGACTATCTGGGTGGGCACTGCCCTACCCAGATTCTGTTAGAAAAATAGACATGCATGTACCTGTATGCACTAACACATGTATGTAGATATGTATTTGCATGCATATGAACACACCACACGTGCACATATGCACACGCTCACACATTTATGCACATACATATTTGTGTGCATGCACATGTATATACACTCATACATGTAGCAACAGTGTTTTTAGTAAATTTGTAAGACAATATAAAAAAAAACGAAAAACACTGAACATTTGCACTTTTGTTATGCAAGTCCTTGTAATCCAAATACACTGTTATTCTGCTGATTCTGCTAACCATGGCTGAGGAGAGGCATTTCACGTTTAAATCCTTGTCTAGTAGTAATCATTCTGATTTAGAACAGTGTTTTTCAAGGTACATGCCCCACATGTAGAGCATGGTGATATGTTGGTGAGTCATGGGTTTTTTTTCAGAATGGGGCATAAGTAGTATTCCCTCTAAGCATGCAGATTTCCCCATTAGAAAAAGAAAAAAAGAGAAAAAATGTGCCCACCAAGTTTTCAAGATTTGAGTGATGATTACACATATGAAGTTGCACATACATTGCAAAGAAAGATAAAATTTGCATTCAATGCAAATTTTTGTGCACACTCACAATAAAAATTATTAAGAGGCGACATTGGGTGTATATATAAGTAACAAGTGAATAAAACATGCAATAGAGTTTCAGTTGACCCTTTAGCATTCATAGTTCTCTGTCAAATGTAATATTTATTCACTTTTGAATTAATCATGCATTATCTTGTTGCTCTGAGATTTAGATGAGATAAAGAGATAACTTATTTTTAGGTTAACATCAGAGTGAGGTGTGAGAGGCCAAAACCTAGCTAATCTATTATATAAAATCTGTTCTGTCTGTCTGTGTGTGTCTTTTAGGATCTCGGGCATCCTCCATCCGATTGCGCTCAAATTTGATATGTAGATACCGACAGTATCAGGGCGTGTATAAATCTTGAAAAAATTACAAAAATCGATTCCAGGTGAGAATGCGATCGATAAAGCCGTGAGGACGTGCATTTGTACGTGCAAGTACATCAGCTGTTGTGATCGATACTGCGCGTACGTGAGAAAAATGCTCATGCAGTTTGCGCAAAAAAAGCCGGCTGGCTTGAAATAATGTCACAAAATGTAGTATATTTAAGAGATCAAAAAAATAAGATGCAAAAGAGATATTTTCTTCAAACTTGGCATGAAGGAAGGAAAGACTATTTGGTTTCTCAAGAAGTTTTAATTTGCCTTAATTTCGTTTAACAAAACCAAAAATATTATTGAAATAAAGACATGCTTAATTATTTTTTAATGAAAAGAAAACACTGATTGCTTTTTATTCAGCAGATATGATTCAGCACCGTCCATTAGATGGGGGTGTGTTTTGCTCATTTGAACATAAAACAGGTAGAATATTTTGGCCAAATATGGCCAGTTTAAATTCTAAAGGGTTAAAAATTTATTTTCGAATATGTGTAGGTGTGTGTGTATGTGCATGCGTGTCTGCTGCAGACTTTGTGTTTATAGTGAGAGGTGTATGTTTTTGGAAAATCAAAGTGGGGCGTAGAACAAAGAGGGTTAAGAAATGATGATCTAAAAAAGATAATTATGATAATGTAGCATTTTGTCATAAGTCTAAATTACATGTTACCTGGTTGTTTTACCTTTTCATTGCCTGTGGAAATAAGTAAATAATTGGTAGTTTGTTACTGATATGTGTGTGTGTGAATGTGTGTACTTATATGTATTTTTGTGTGTGTGTATATGTTTGTGTATATATATAATGTATAATCTTATGTAAGAAATTTAACCATTAACCAATTCCTCTGTATTCTGTCTCTGACAACCATTTGACATGTCATAATTAGATGTTACACTATAAAGCATTTATATATTACAATATATCGTATTTAATTAATAAATGTCAAATTTGCTATTATTAAATTTAAATATATATATATCAGATAATTAATACACAATTTTCTGGGATAATCTAAAATTTTTCTGCCTATGGAGACATAAATGCATTTGTTTACATTTTATTTTTAGTGTTATTTACATTAGATGTAGTAAAGGCAAACTCACACACACACACACATTTCCAGCATGGAAATGGATGTGAAATGATGATGGTGATATATGAAGGTACAGCATGACCATGTGGTTAACAAGTTCAATTCCCAGTCACATGGTTTCACTACACAGCCCCTTAGATTAGTGTCTTCCATTATGGCCTTGTGCTGATAAAATCTTTGTGATTGGATTTGGTAGTTGGAAGCTGAAGGAAACCTGTTTTGTGTGTGTGTGTGTGTATCATCAATATGATTATTATTATAATAATTTTAATACCCACTTTTCATGCTTGCTTGGGTTGGACAGATTTATTGAGGTAGATTTGCTACACCTGGATGTCCTTCTTGTTGCCAACTCTACAGGCTTTCCCCTCCCCCTTCTCTATATATATACACACATATATATACCCAAGAAAGCACATAAATGTGAAACAAGGAAAAAATAGTATGCGGATACCAGAGGTAGAGTAATATGCATTCTTATTAAAGCTGCAATAACATCACAGAAAAATCTCCTATTCAGCAACTCAGAGTTTCACTGTGTTGTTTGTCGGGCAGTTGTGATCAAGAATGCTGATCACAACTGCCCAACGAATGGGAATGTGAAACTCTGAGTAGCGGTTTTTTTTTATGTGATACTTTTGTGATGGTTTTACAGCTTCAATTATAAAGTATATAGACACACATACATAAATGCATGTGTGTGTGTGTGTGTGTGTGTACACTCACACACTTGCATACATATACATTCATACATACATACATACATACACACACACACACACTCTCTCTCTCTCTCTCTCTCTCTCTCTCATCAATTTACATTCAATATGATTACCAGAATATATTTACTGCTGAATGAATAAGAGCTATATTATATTTCATGATACCCTCATATCTTCTCATGCACTCGCTCACACTGCTGCTGTCTCTTTCTGTCACACACATGCACACACACACACACACGCGCACACACACACACAGACACACACACTCCCTCCCACACTCCCACTCAGACACTTGGACAAACATATGTTCTTACATGTTTTTATATCCACACTTTTGCACATACATATGTCAGTCTGCATACACAAGTATACACACACACACACACGCACACTCTTTACTCTTTACTCTTTACTCTTTACTCTCTTTTACTTGTTTCAGTCATTTGACTGTGGCCATGCTGGAGTACCGCCTTTAGTCGAGCAAATCGACCCCGGGACTTATTGTTTGTAAGCCCAGTACTTATTCTATCGGTCTCTTTTGCCGAACCGCTAAGTTACAGGGACGTAAACACACCAGCATCGGTTGTCAAGCGATGTTGGGGGGATAAACACAACACACAAACATACACATATATATATATATACATATATACGACAGGCTTCTTTCAGTTTCCGTCTACCAAACCCACTCACAAGGCTTCAGTTGGCCTGGTGCTATAGCAGAAGATACTTGCCCAAGGTGCCACGCAGTGGGACTGAACCTGGAACCATGTGGTTGGTTAGCAAGCTACTTACCACACAGCCACTCCTGCACCTAAATGTGATTAATTTGAATTTGAAAATTTGCATTAAACTGTCTTCTGGGAATCAAACCATTTGTTTCTTTCTTCTTCTTATGTTAGTAAATGCATTGTCAGGCTGTCATTTCTCCCAATGCTTGTACGTGTCATCCCCTGGTCCTTCTGCTTTCTTCTACCATTACAACACACCACTTTATCACCCAAACTGTTCATCATACAATGTCAAGTCTTATGAAACAGAATTCAGTGGCAGTAACAATGTGACATATACACTTAAAAGTTAACAATGTTCTACTTGAGCTAACAGAACAATCATTTTTTACTTTCTCTGACACACTGAAGATGAAATATTCAATTTCTGGTGAACTTAATGGAAAGTTAGAAACAAAAATCTCTTTTAACCCTTCAGAAATTTTGAGAGAAAAATAAAGAGAAGAAAAGAAGAGCTGTTATTTATTTTGTTTCATAAATCATACTTAGGTATAAATCCTTAAAAATGTTTTAGCCCGAAGGCCGCGGCCATGCTGGGGCACCACTGCTGAGTATGACAAAACTATGACTTTTTCTCAACATGCTTTAACTCAGTAGGTATTGGCACGGCTGTTTAGCTACGTGGTTAAGAAGTTTGTTTCACAACAGTATACTTTGGATTCAATCCGACTGTGTAGCACTTCAACTATTTTCTACTATAGCCCCAGGCAACTGACCAAGGCTTCTAGAGTGGATTTGGCAGTCAGAAACCAAAAGATACCTGACAAATATATACATAAGCCCAAGTGTGTATATAACTATATATATATATATATATAATAATAAGGGTAAATAATTTCTATAATGGTCTTTAAAAAAGGCCACAATTATTTACTGGTAGAATTCGGTATGTAAATATAGCCGATTACCGGCAGGAACTTCTGTAAAGTTCAGTATATATATTGTGTGTGTGTATGTATGTATATATATATATATATATATATATATATATATAGTTACATATATAGGCGTAGGAGTGGCTGTGTGGTAAGTAGCTTGCTTATGAACCACATGGTTTCGGGTTCAATCCCACTGCATGGTACCTTGGGCAAGTGTCTTCTACTATGGCCTCGAGTCGACCAAAACCTTGTGAGCGGATTTGGTAGAAGGAAACTGTAGGAAGCCCATCGTATATATGTATATATATGTGTGTGTGTGTATATGTTTGTATGTTTGTGTTTTTGCCCCACCCCCCCAACATCACTTGACAACTGATGCTGGTGTGTTTACGTCCCCGTAACTTAGCGGTTTGGCAAAAGAGACCGATAAAATAAGTACTAGGCTTACAAAGAATAAGTCCTGGGGTCGATTTGCTCGACTAAAGGCAGTACTCCAGCATGGCCACAGTCACATAACTGAAACAAGCAAAAGAGTAAAGAGTATATGCGTGTGTCTCTTGTGCTAGTACTTTGTAAAAAGCACCCAATACACTGTAAAATGGCTGGCATTAGGAAGGGCATCCCACCATAGAAACAACCATGGTGTATATGACAAATGGAGTCTGGAAGATGGATGTTAAATGATGATGGCAGTGATGATGTGTGTGTGCTTGTGTTACTGCTTCTTTGTCTTCACATCACGTCATGGTGTGATTGGGCGTCATGGTTCTAATCATGCAGGTGGTGTCCTTCATTTCTTATTTTCCATGGAAACATGTCAAGTGATGGGGGAAATATTACCTTACTTAGAAACAGGCAGGGGCCGGCAACAGGAAAGGGTATTTGACTGTAGAAAGGCTGCCTCAACATATTCCATCTAATTCATGCTAGGCTGAAACAGGGAATATTAAAATGATTGATATAAGTACAAATATTGTTACTATTTATGTAGCGCATTTAGCATTCTGTGTATGTTATACTTTACATAATTAAAGCTTCTATGGAATTGGTGCCCAGATCATCTATATCAACATAATATAGTTGGTTTGGCCTCTGGAATTGTTTGAAAATAAGATGGATTGGCATCCTATTATAATCATAAATTTATTTCTCATTCATTAAAGTTTTGAGCTCAGAGTTAATCGCTGATCCTTAAGAATCCTTAAACTCTTCATAGTATATCCCTCTCCCTTCTTTTTTAAACAATTATAAATTAGGTCTAAAATTAATTTACTTTTATAAAATTGATCAAGGCTAATTGAAATAATGATTTGTAATTCATATAGATTATAAGAGTCAGTTTGAAATTGATTAGCTCATTAGTTATTAGCTCATTAAGCCAACGGCAGCTAAATCCAATTGAATACTTTGATATAATTTTAGGCAGCAGTTAAAGCATAAAAGCAATAATTACATTCCTTTTTGAAGTCTTTTTACGACTGGTCTTCTACAGTCTCATAATTGCAATTCATATAATAGAAGTTAAATGGATAAAGAAAAATAACCAACTATAACACCCATGGTACATAATTATGTGTGTAAAATACATGCTATTATATGTAATACGTAATATAATTTATTCCCCCCTTCCACCATAAAGAAAAGGGAATGACATTATTCCCAGTCTGGAATGAAAAATACAAAAACAACAAATATTACCCTAACCCTTGGAATTCTTTACACCCCACTCTCTCTCTCTCTTTAATTTTTTTGGCAAGTTTAAACATGCTTCACATAATCAAGACTGCATTACGAGGCCCACTGTTCAGGTTGTCTTTTGTTAAGCACAAAATATGTTCTACTTTATAGTTATAGCATAAAATACACTGTATTTGATAGAAATAAATCTTTCACCATTCAAAATCTTTATTTTGCAAAATGCCCTAGCAGCTCTAACTGTGAAACTTTCATAGTTATTAGATCAAAAGCCTCTGTTTTTATGTGGTTTATATCTAGATCAAGTCTCATCCCATCTCTCTATCACTTATGGCTTGGTATGAGAGAATATAAATTCTAACTCATTGATAAACTGATGTAGCAAATATAATCTTTATTTATTTGATCTTTTCTTAGCCAGGGGGTTAGGCAGGGCTTAGGACATATTACAGGGCCTCTGTAATTAATGGGAGGGAAGGAAGAAATCCTTAAACTTGGGGCCTGGTTTGAATACTTCCAAAAGAGTGGACTCTGCTAAAGGTATCCTGGGTGAAGATTGATAAAAAAAAAGAACCCCAAAAATGTCTTCATTTCTATTCATCAGAGTAAAATGTTTTCTTAACATTCATAAAATTAACAATATGCTAAAAGAATCTTTAAAAACATATGTTGTAGAATATGTTCTAGATTATCTAATATTAACAAGTTTCTTACATCCCTCCCTTTCGTCTTTTGTAACACTTTTCCTCTGATCTTCTTTCGCTCTTTGTTTGTGAGGAGTGCTGGTATTATGTAACCACTTGTTTTATGTCTAGTTGTATTTAGACATGTTACAGCATGTTTATTAACTACCCATACCACCTTCATTTATATTATGGTAAAACAGCTCTATTAGTGCTATCTTCATTGAATCATTGCAAACTGAATAGAAAAGTAAAATAAATATTTTTTTTAATCCTTCAACAGCTGAACTTGACATTTTTAATTTGTTTCAGTTCTTCAGAGAACATCTGTTAGAAGGAAAGAGACTGTATTGTCTATAAGATGTTTGTGCAGTGTATATATAATTCAGCTGCTCTCTTGGAACATATCTAACCAGATGTATCCAACTTCACTGGAGAGATTTCACATATCTCTCAAATTAAGCATATTAACATGTTCAGCTAATGAAGGAATGTAGTCGTTATTTATTGACTTAATGTAACCAATGCTTTAGAGTTTTTTGTTTTGAAATTCCAACTGTATGTTTTTAATTTTAAATCTTACTAGAGAATTATTGTCAAAGAAAGCATTATTATTATTGTTATTATTATTATTGGCAAGCTGGCAGAATCATTAGCATGCTTAGCGGCATTTCATCTATCTTTACGTTCAGAGTTAAATTCCGTTGAGGTTTACTTTGCTTTCATCCTTTCGGGGTCGATAAAATAAGTTACCAGTTGAACACTGGAGTTGATGTAATCAACACCTTTAAAATGGCTGCCCTAGTGGAAAAATTTGAAACCATTTTTTAATAATTATTATTATTATTATTATTCAGTAGCCTTATTTTTATCATGTGCTTTCACTGCACTACTGAGCGCAGCTCTGTGTACCTTGGGTATATGCTGTAGTTTCTTTTGGTGCTCTTAGGTACCCTGTATTGAAAGTGCCTTGCGTAGGATGTGCACGGTGCCTAGTAAGTGCTATTTTCTGTATGTTTTATATATTTGTAAGTCCTGGTGTTTTGGTTACGTATTTGTCTGACTGTCTTTTAATCATACCTGATGCACCTATTATTATAGGGATTGTTTCTGTTTTTAGGCTCCACATTTGGGTCCAACTTAGCCTTTCATCCTTTCAGGGTTGATAAATTAAGTACCAATGAAACACCGGGGTCGATGTAATTGACTGTCCTCCCAGCACACAAATTTCAAGCCTTGTGCCTATAGTAGAAAGGATTGTTGTTGTTGTTGTTGCTACTCAGTCTGGAAAAGAATGCTGCACCCACAACCCCCTTAGTTATTTCATGTCTCAAGAGACTGGTAGGAGAGAAGGTTGGTGGTGGAGTTACTTTCAAATGGGTGATGTGGTCTCAATGCTTGCAACAAGTGAACTCCACTAAAGGCATCCAAGGACCAGGTGTTAAATATCAAATCAAGCTCCAGATTAAGACTGCTATACAAGAGTATCATCTTGCAATACAGAAAGGAACACTTACAGTATTGGTTGACCAATTTTTTTGATCAGTTACTTTTAGTTAATGTTCATCAGGTTTACTAAGCAATTATTTTTCTTTTTCTTTTTTTTAGCTATTTAGTATCTGTTTCTCATTTCTAGCAGAGGTGCGATTGTAGTTTCTTAGAACAATTAACTACTCTACCAGGAAGTATGACTCAATTCTGTTGTTTTGTCTGACAGGAAAACTGGAGCAAACACTTAGATTATCTTTTTTGTCACCGGTGTAATATAATGAGTGTAATCTGTATATATAAAGCTGAAGTTGTCTGTGTGTGGCAGGTTTGGTAGCCTTCAACTAACACTATCTCCTCCGAGACCCTGCGGCGCAAGTTGACCAAAATTGAGAGCATGATAAAGAAGGCTTGCTCTTCATTCCATAGAAGATAAAATTCAAATCAGACCATGTTAACACCAAAAATTATTTACATCAAAAAGGTGCTTTTTTTTCTATGAAAATCCCTATTTTTTACGATTTTTTTATTGCTGTGTCGCCATTTTTTGGTGTATTTCAACCAAGAAAATGTTCACTTAAAGAGAATAACAAGCTACATAATGCAAAATTTTTACTTTGCCAAAATTCCAATTCTAAAGGGTTGAAACAAACCCAAGCAACGCCAGGCGATACTGCTAGTAAGATTTTAAAATGTGACTATGTAATCAGGAGTTGAACATCTTAATTGTATATCTTTTATGCTTCTGAGATGATGTGGAAAGCCTATGTTAAGGTTAGTCAATGTCTAAAATCAGTCAAAGCCAACCAAAATATATTCACACAAAGAAGCTATCTGTAGACAGAGAAACACAAATGGTTAGGTTAAGGGTTTAGTAAATTTAAACTGCTTCAAACACATGCACTGGTTCAGTATCACTTCTTTATTGTTAGTTAGTCATAACAACACTCTCAAGAAAGACACAAGATTTGTTTCAACACGCAAATTCACATCAAGAATCTTCCAAACCAAATACAAAATCAAAGCTTTAAATATTTCTTGCTCTTGTGGCATATGTAACATTGTGCACATAAATATTTACACACAAACAACCATATATTTAAAGTGACACATAAAAAGCACCCAGCACAGTCTGTTAAGTAGTTGGCATTAGGAAGGGCGTCCAGCCATAGAAACCCCCACAACAGACAATTGTTAAACTGTCCAACCCATGCCGTCATAGAAACCAGACAATGAACAACAATGATGATGATGTATGCACATGCATGAATGTAGAAACACACATGCTTAGGTTTAATGCATGATTCACAAACACATATACATGAGGGAATAACTTGAAAAACAGATTTTTTTAACACCTTGTATTTATTTATTGCCTGATTCAAATGCAACATAAACCAGCATTTTATGATATAGACATATTGACGTGCTTCAGTGATTTTATATAGACCTGAAATATATACACATGCCGGTGAATTAAACATTATTTTTCAGCTCAGTTGCATGAGAAATGACACTGTTCATAAAAATATAAGAATAAAATTTGAAAAAAGTATTTTTTTCTCTTTTAGAATAGAATTTAAATAGGTTCAAAACTTACCTGATGTATTGGTTGAGGTGAAGCACATTATTCTTATTTTTATAGAAATTGCTGAGAAACAGCTAATATTTCTACTTTGAACTTCACTGTTGAGTTGTCAGTTGATGCTCTTCTATGTTGTTTGTTAAGTTGAAATGTTGTTCCTCTGAATTTTATAACCAGCCAGTTTATGCTGCTTCATTATAAATGGTTTATTTCTAGAAGTATACCAATCTCTCTATATTATAAAAGGCAAAATGTCTGTGTGTGTGTGTATCCTTTATACAAATCCACAGTTTTTCAGTTAGAGGGCTCGCACTCTCTATGGTCATTCAAAACCGTCCAAGGGTGGTCATGCACATCTTTACATTTCCCCAGTCACCCCGCAAAGCTATTAAAAGATCAATAGAAGTGACTTTTTTGTGAATTTTCTATCCAAAACCCAATCAAAATGCCTGAAACTTGATACGCCAATTGAATGCCAGCTAGCTGTATGTGATTAGTCGGAGATTTGGACAGTACCCGCGTGTATGTGCGCACGTATGCAGCTGTATATGCATCATAGTGTTAGTTATTATTATTCTATTCATTGTTTCGGGTTCAGTTCCACTGCATAGCCTCTTGGGCAAGTGCTTTCTATTATAGTCCCAGACTGATCAAAACCTTGTGAGTGAATTTGGTAGATGGAAGCTGAAAAAAAGACTATCATGCATGCGTGCACACGTGCCTGATGTTTTTGTCTCTTCGTCTTGAAATCACTTGATTGTTTGTAAATGTATGGCATTCATTTCTAATGTTCTGCAAAAAAACATGTTTGCCATGGGAGGGGGGGAATATTATTTGCTTGGAAACAGGTATGGGTTGGCAACAAGAAGTGCATCCAACCATAGAAACTTGCCTCACTAAACTCTGTCTGACCCATGCAAGCATGGAAAAGTGGATGTTAAAAAGAAAATGATTCAATTTTACCATCTTTTACTATTCTGCTGTTTTTTTTTATACCAACTATTCCCATTTTATTGAATTATACCAGCTTTCAGTTCTAGCAACTGTTAATATTCTATACAATTATACAAAATATGTTCTTCAGTTATACCAATCATAATATTCAAGTTTGCCAACTCTATTATTTCATTTTACTCGGTCATGCCAAGTATTAGTAACTCTACCAATTCTGATACTGTTTTGCTTTGATACTTTTTCTCACTATGTGTTACAGCTGCTACTACTACTACTACCACAACCATCTCTGTTAAGCCTCACAGGTACCGTCAACATTTTTGTAGGTGTATCATCTCTGTGGGTTGTGAGTTAGTCTAGAATTTTATATTGTTGCCTACATGAAGGGTTTCTATGGCAATGTTTGATCAGGTGCAGCACCTTACTATAGTGTTAAGTACAAACGTCACTTGTTTCAAGTTTACTTATTTGAGTTAGGTTATTAAAGTTTCTTTTGTTTGTATTAAGCCTAATGTATATTAATTAGACTTTATACAAAAAACCCTTGAAAATCAGAAAATAAAACTTAAGTTGTGGTATTCATCTGTTTTTCAATGCCATTAGTAAAATGTAGTGAAGTTAAGAAGGTATTAACGAACAAAAAAAAAAAGTAGGGGGTTTGATTTGTTTAAGGCAAATAGGTTTGTTTTATGATGTCACTTCTCTATATAAAATACGAGCAAAACGCCCCCCCCCCCATCCAATGGATGGTGCTGAGTTGTCAAACATTTAAACCAAATTTTCTCAAAACAACTTGTCCGACCGTCCTATAGACCTCCCCTTTGAGAAACACGGATTTAACCTAAATTTGAGACACCAGCAAAAGAAGAAATAAAGATAGACTTTTTTTCTATTCCAAAGAAAAACGATTTCCCATGGCTTTATTGATCGCATTCTCACCTGGAATTGATTTTTGTAATTTTTTCAAGACTTATACACACCCTGATACCGTTGGTATCTACGTGTCAAATTTGAGCGCAATCGGATGGAGGATGCTCGAGAACCTAGAAGCCCCTCCCCACCCACACACAGACAGACAGAACGGATTTTATGTAAGAGATTATGTTTGAATGCATTAAAGCAATTGAACTTTTTCTTTCATTTCTGCTGGGCAATATTTCTTTATATTTGACACTGTCCTGCAGTGATTACAGCATACATATATGCATGCATATATGTATACATGCATACGTGCGTGCACATGCGCACACACACACACACACGTGTATGTGTGTGCATGAGATAGAGAGATGATTTTATATTAGAATACTTCTATATATCATTCCTATTCATTTTTACACTTGGTGTTTCTGTGCTAGCATGGGTTAAATGAAAATACATAATATTTTTTTTAGACCTGAATGCCCGCTGCCCTTCCTGTCACTAACTCTTATCTGCTTTTCAAGTAAGGGATCCCTTTTTCGAAGTCTTTGAAAGTGCACTGAGTGGACGACAGTTTGATGTCAAGTCAAGGAAATGCAAAGCAATTTACATTTACAGATATACACACTCACATGGAAGGCTTTGTACAATTTCCACTTACCGTATTCACTCACAGAGTGTAAATTAGCCTGGGGATAACAGCAGAAGACATTTACCCAAGGTACCACACAGTAGGAGGACTGAACCCAAAACAGTGTGATTCAGAATTAAACATCTTAATCATAAAGCCATAAAGCTTTCCCCACCAAACACACACACACACACACCTTAACTTGGGTTCTCAACACTTATGATAAAGTTGTAGGAGTATCAGTCTAACATGTGTCTTGGGCATTTTTAAAACTAGCAGAACCCCATATCTTTATGAGTCTAAACACAACTGATTTCTGCCTCCTCCTCCTCCTGAGAGAGAGAGAAAGAGAGAGAGAGAGAGAGAGAGAGAGAGAGAGAAGAAGCAACCTAGTACAGGACTGGTACTTTATTGACCCCTAAAAGATGAAAGGTAAAGTGTTGTTTGCAGTGGGATTTGAACTCACTCAGAGTGTTGGAAAGGTTATCTGAATCTCTAAGGACTCACCCAAGTGGTTGCCTATATATATTATATATATATATATATATATATATATATATATATATATATATATATATATATATCATGGAACACAATCTCTGGATTGTTATCAATTATCAAAAGTTTTTATCTCTCGCTTAACCTTTAATCCAATTTACTGATTTGAATTCCCTGTTCAAACTTAGACATTATTATATCTTCTACACTGCAAAAGGGACTGATTTTGAAGCCTTATCACTTGCTATAATTGGGAGTAATTTCTGGTGGTTTCTGTCAGTTACCATGAAGATAAGGCTAAATATCTGGTGGACTGATGACAAAAATGCTGCAAAGATTCAGTATCTACTAATTCCATGTTTTGAGTGTGATGTTGTCTGGGTTTAATTGTTGTTTCTAGCAGCGATGAAGTGTAAGTTAATTACTTCCACTGAGGAAATTACATAATTATCCTAAATACTTAACAGCAATCTGAGAACCTTGTATGGCTTTCTGGCATGATTTTCTACAGCTAGTTCTAACATCTAACATTTTCACAAGCAATACACGTGTTACAGATAGTAATGGCTGCCTGAAGAGAAAGACATACATGCACATAAAATGTAACATTCTGTCTGGTTTAAATACCATCACCTAGTTCTCATGTAACTTTAGCAGTGTTCATTCTTTTGTATGCATTCAGAATCTTTTGATTGGTTTCCATTCTAGATGCATGTTTTTTCTGCAGACATTGATCTGCTATTGTTTAGATTAAGAACAAGCTCACCAATATCGAAAAACCTGTAAACGTCATGGGTATTGCTCTTTTTTATTATATATATATATATCAACATAAAAAAATCAAATAGAAATTGTAGTTGTGATACCTGTGCTGGTGGCACGTAAAAAGCACCATCCGTATGTGGCCGATGCCAGCGCTGCCTTGATTGGCTTCCGTGCCGGTGGCACATAAAAAGCACCCACTACACTCTGAGAGTGGTTGGTGTTAGGAAGGGTATCCAGCTGTAGAAACTCTGCCAGATCAGACTGGAGCCTGGTGCAGCCTCCTGGCTTCCCAGACCCCAGTCGAACCGTCCAACCCATGCTAGCATGGAAAACGGACGTTAAACGATGATGATGATGATGATCCCTTCTTCCTTTCCTTGCTTCCTTGGGGCACCATCATGGTGGAAGTGTGCCTTGGAGAAATTTAAATCTGGTGGAGCTGATGTCTCTCCAGATTTGAACACAGCTGAGTTCTTCCTGAAAGAAAAAGTAAAACAACGAACCAAATGAGAAGAATTTACTCAAAACTGGACTAGTACCTTTATTGACTACAAAATGCTGAAAAATAAAATTTGACTTTGAACTGTGAGAGCATAGAGCCCAAACAATTCATTATACCAACAGTCTAAGGACTCTACCAACTTGTTGCACATATGTATAGCTGTCTAAGAATCCAAAAGTCAGGAAGAATAGGCACTTGTCAGTAGAGTGGTATATAAAATCAAAGTATGGAGTATTATACATCCATCACATCTGTTCTTACTTATTGGTTTTGCACCAGATATTAAAGATAATTGGATGATGATTTAATAAATGTGTTCCTCTCAGTTGGCAGGCATGGTAAAAATGGTGATTACACTCTGTTACTGGAAGTGAAGAAGTGTTACATTTGGTAAGAAGAGGAGAACTTGTTTTCCCTCTCTCTTTACAATAAAAAATATTGTGCTACTTTGCATGAAATTTCTGAAATTCATTCATGTAGTTTTTTGGGGTTTTTTTGCCTTCACATGACCACTCCATATTCATACATATACATGCATTCATTGATCTGTGAAAAGCTATATGTAAAATCAAGAGATTTGAATTACAAATATAGTCGGATATTTTAATTCCTTGCCTTCGTACTTGACCTGAACTGAGGAAGGAATGGATGCCAAGTAAGTGTGAAATATCAAATGAAAAATAACGTCATATGTAAAGAAATTTAATATAATATATTTTAAAACACACACACACACACACTCTCTCTCTCTCTCTCTCTCTTAAGTTGATTTTTTTTTTTTTGGTGATTGAGTGGACTGCGTAAGGTTTCAGTGTAACTTTCTGAGGAAAATGTTTGCAAAATATTCTCATTATTTAATAAAATTTTCTCAACTTGTGAAAAAATAGTTGTAAGATAATTTAAAAGTCTCATTAAGCTGATAATAATTAAACCATCCCCTTTGTATTTTTTCCAGTTTTCTTTCTTTTTTTTTTTTGGTTTACAACACACTTTCATTTTCTAAATATTTGTAATGATTGAGACAAAATAAACTGTTTCATTAGGCTGCTATAACTACTCACTACATGGTCAGGAGTTCAGAATTTAGTGTAACTGTTGTGAGCAGGTGAAGGAATTAAGTTTAATGTTAGACTAGATATTGTTGCCTTGAAGACTATAGATTTGAGTTCAACATATATCAAACAATATCAGTGAGTGTGATTGGTTTTCTAGTAAATCATCATCATCATCATCATTGTTTAACGTCCGCTTTCCATGCTAGCATGGGTTGGACGGTTCAACTGGGGTCTGGGAAGCCAGAAGGCTGCACCAGGCCCAGTCTGATCTGGCAGTGTTTCTACAGCTGGATGCCCTTCCTAACGCCAACCACTCCGTGAGTGTAGTGGGTGCTTTTTACGTGCCACCGGCACAGTTAATATCAAAGAATAATAGAAACTTAATACAAGATAGCAACAGATGAATGGTAAAGGAATTTGGATATTTTGAGATGCAGCAAGAAAAAGCACTGCAGCCATATATCATCATCATCTATCGACTTTTCCATGCTTGCATGGATCAGATGGTGTTTATTTGAGACAGATTTTCTATGACCAGATACCTTTCCTGGCACCAACCCCTATCTGTTTCCAAACAGCAAGGTAATATTTCGCCCTGGCCAGACATGTTGTGTAGAGAACAAACGGATGTATTAGTATAACGCTTGGGAATTGAAAAAGTCTTTTAACGTTTGGAGCCTACACTCTTCCACAGAAAGGAACAAGGAGCTATCCTTGTTTCTTTCTGTGTTCCTTTCTGTGGAAGAGTGTAGGCTCGAAACGTTAAAAGACTTTTTTCAATTCCTGAGCATTATACTAATACATTTGTTTGTTTTCTGCAGCTCTTGGTGGTCCAAATCGGATATGCAAAGCCACATTAGATGCCATGATAGTTCTAAGGCATAGGTACAGGAGGTTTTTTATGGAAGACCTGCAGTCGCCCATGCATACCAATGTTATCAAGGGAAAGACAAAAGCTGATACAGCTTGGCACCAGTGATGTCGCAACTCATTTCTACAGCTGAGTGAAATAAACTGAAATAAGGCAAGGTGAAAAAATTTCTTGCTCAAAGACACAATATGCTGTCTGATCTAAGAATATATATGTATGTGTGTGTGTGTGTGTGTGGTTGTCTACTCCTTATGCAGAGTTTGACCACCTCCTGTACCTACACCTTAGAACCTATTTCTTTATTACCCACAAGGGGCTAAACATAGAGGGGACAAACAAGGACAGATAAATGGATTAAGTCGATTACATCGACCCCAGTGCGTAACTGGTACTCAATTTATCGACCCCGAAAGGATGAAAGGTAAAGTCGACCTCAGCAGAATTTGAACTCACAACGTAACGGCAGACAAAATACCGCTAAGCATTTCGCCCGACGTGCTACACCTTAGAACCATCATGGCATCTGATATGGCTTTGCATATCTGATTTGGACCACCAAGAGCAGCAGATAAGTCCTGATCTTTGCGGTTCTTAAAATGTCTTTTGAGGCCTCCGTTAGATTTGCAAACCTTCTGGCAGATATATGCACTCACTAACACATTGAAACACATACATGGGAGTTTAAAAAAAAAAGAAACAACAATATATGCACATAAAAAAAAAACAGAAGGAAATAACGCATACTCACACAAATATAAAGAATAAAAATATAATGCATATAATTACTTGACAGGACATATACATGTATATACACACACACACAAACACACACACACACACACACACACACACACACACACACACACACACACATATGAATATGACTAATTCATAAACTCTAATAATGATCTGCTGAGTAAACTTCTTTCTTAAGTGTGTTGCTCATTGCATGACTGAACTTTATTTCTTTGAGGATAATAGCAGAACTACCACAGGCCAAACATTTTTACCTTCTTTCTTCCTTCTCTCTCTCTCTCTCTCTCTCTCTCTCTCTCTCTGTTTCTCTCTGTCTCTCTCTTTTTTGTACATTATTTTCTGTTCCATTTTCTACATGTTGAGTCAGCCTTATCTGTGTGAAAATATTGCAGACTAACTTGTTAACCAACTCAAGGACAATACTAGTGTTAAATAGTAGACTGGAATATCTTGTGACAAAAAAAAAAAAAGTAGTCTGAATCTCTCTCTCTCTCTTTCTCTAACTCTCTCTCTTTCTGTCTGTCTGTCTTTCATAAAAAAAAAAAAATCATGCTGAGAAATGAGGTTATGTGATGCTCTTGTCTTTCTCAAGAACAAAGATATGATGTGAAGAAATGGCTTCTACTTGCAATCACCAGTTTAGGTTGCAATTTTTAGTTTGTGTGTGTATGTCTGTTTTGTTCTCTGGATGCGTACCTTATTTCTGTCCTGTGAAACTTGTTAATTTCACTAAGCTATCAGCATATTGATTTCTTTTGACTGATAATCTTTGAAATGGTACCATTACATTATTGGTATTTTATAGATTTACCACCATTCTATCATTGTCACATTCACATTTAGAGTGAGGGTATGTCTGGAGGGACTTTGGGGGAATTCTAAACAAGAGGTACAAAAACAAAATGCTGTAATGTATTCACTCTTTCTCTATTGCACTATTCTATTTTCCATGTCTCAAACTCTGCTCATATTAATCCAGTCAGTTAGATCGACCCCAGTATGCAACTGGTACTTAATTCATTGACCCCCCCAAAAAGATGAAAGCAAAGTCGACCTCAGTGGAATTTGAACTCAGAACGTGAAGACAGATGAAATACCTGTTTCTTTACTACCCACAAGGGGCTAAACACAGAGAGGACAAACAAGGACAGACAAACGGATTAAGTCGATTATATTGACCCCAGTGCGTAACTGGTCCTTAATTTATCGATTCCGAAAGGATGACAGGCAAAGTCGACCTCGGCGGAATTTGAACTCAGAACGTAATGGCAGATGAAATACTGCTACGTATTTCGCCCGGTGTGCTAATACCATTAAGTATTTCGCCTGGAGTTCTAACATTTCTGCTGCAGATCATCAACTACTGCTGGGATTCTGATGTTAAATACCATATATGAGGACCAAATATTGTTTCAAGGTCTGGCCCTGCACAATTAAAAGAATTTGGTTCCTCCATAAATATATAATTCAAAATATAATCAATAATCACCGTGACCGACCAAGCTATCAGATGTTGCTACACATCGCTGGTCACAATGCGCTTCACATTGTTTTAGCCTTCAAATGATGCCACCCCGCTGGCTAAGTGAGCAGGCCAACAGAAGAAAGTGTGAGAGAAAGTTGTGGTGAAAGAGTACAGCAGGGATCACCACCACCTCCTGCCGGAGCCTCGTGGAGCTTTAGGTGTTTTCGCTCAATAAACACTCACAACACAATCCAACAGAGTAAGCAATCCAACAGAGACGATGAACTCAGTTATTTGTTTGTAGTTATAAAGTTTACTTTGCAATCACAGGGTTCCAGATATGATGCTGTTACATTGGTCTCAATTTGGTGCTGAGTATCTCTCCTACCACAGCCTCAGGTCAAGCTAAGCCTCGAGTGTGGAATCGGGTAGATGCAAATTGTGTGGTAACCTATATCAGAGTGTATCTGATTTTATTGAGAGACTTTATACAATGTCTGTTTTGAAAGCAGCATCTGGCATTCAGATGCCTTTACAGGAGTCCACTCTATGGCAAACATTTGGACCAAGCCTCTTCTCTAACTGGATAACTCAGCATCTTTATGTGATACCGTCTTGTTATCTTTTGCATTAAACCATGACATGGGATTTCTTTTTCTCTTTCTTCTTGCCTAAGTTCTGTGAATGTCTTGCATGGATAATGCCCTTCCTTATCTAAGACAATGTTAATAACCAGGGAAAAAAAATGGTTTTCCTGATTATCTTCATATGTGTATGTATACATGTATGTGTGTGTGCGTGTGTGTAAAGTTAGGAAGTGTGAGAGGTGAAGATAGTTATTTATTCATCTGACTTCCATATGATTTCAGCTGTTTTATAACCTTCATGTAGTATTAATTTCAGTATGTAAATGAATTATATGTGCATGCTTGTACACACACACACCAGTTTGACTCAACTCGAACCAAATGTATTGATTCCTACTTCACTCGCGTGTGTTTGTATGTGTGTGTGATGTAACTTGTGGCAATGACCATGTAATGAACCATTCTGTTAATATAAAAAAAACATTTTTTATTATTAGATTATTGGAATACAGTTTTAAATTGCATGTAGGCATCCTGATATGTACACACATGCAATCACATTTTGAAGAATTTGCTAACCTAATTCCATTTACATTGCTAATCCTCTTTTACATGTCATCTTAAGCCACAAGTAAGAATAAAAAAAGAGTGGCTGTGTGGTAAGTAGCTTGCTTACAAACCACATGGTTCCGGTTTCAGTCCCTCTGCGTGGCACCTTGGGCAAGTGTCTTCTGCTATAGCCTCGGGCCGACCAAAGCTGTGTGAGTGGATTTGGTAGACGAAAACTGAAAGAAGCCTGTCGTATATATGTATATGTATGTGTGTTTGTGTGTCTGTGTTTGCCCTCTCCCCCCAACATCGCTTGACAACCGATGCAGGTGTGTTTACGTCCCCCGTAACTTAGCTGTTCGGCAAAAAAGTCCAATAGAATAAGTCCTGGGCTTACAAAGAATAAGTCCTGGGGTTGATTTGCTCGACTAAATGTGGTGTTGCAGCATGGCCACAGTCACCTGACTGAAACAAGTAAAAGAGTAAAAGAGAGTTTTGAAATTCCATTTCAAAGCAGTGATTTCCAACGATATTGAGACATTACATAGATACATGGGTGTCGGATTTGAAACTAAGTTGCATGAAGCCATCAAGCTACGTGACCCCCTTATTCATTTAGTTAGTCACTGTGTCTTGTTTTTTTTTGTTTTTTCACTTGTACAATTTAATTATCACTCATCTAATATGATACATCCACAAATAAATTGCTATAGAATCACTAACATCTTTCTCACACCAAGTTCATTGTTCATTTCCTCTGTATATTCTTCTTCTTCTTCTCGGCTTTTATCTTCTTTATTATAAGCAATAAATGAGTCTACAAGAAGAAAGAGGTGTAGAGGAAATGGTAAAGATCTTTTATAAGAATGGTGTAATTAAATTTAAGTGGTGCTGCTTGGTCTTTGTCATAGGATGTGAGAACCTTTTTGTAGAGTCCCTGTAGCTAAGTGTGTGTGTGTGTGTGAAATTGGTGTCTTATAACAACAATGGCAAACAATATAAGCCAAGAACCCTCTGGTGGCTCTTTCGCTTTTTAATGTGATTCTTCCTTTCAGTAGTATTTTGTATAACCATACTTAGAGAATTGTATACAGATTAAGACACGTCACATACACCCACACATTACTGCATCATACATTGAAATTGCAGTTGCATCACATGTGTCAGTTGCATCACACATTATGTCACACTAAAACATCTTACACTATGATCATATCATGTTCCTTAATCACATTATTATTATGGCTGGGTTACAGCCCATGCTGCAGCAACAAAGGCCACCCACAACACTTCTCAGCCCATCATCACTGCTTCTAAGTCCTAGAATCATTCCAAGCCATTGTCTGCAATCAAGTTGTCGATGTAAGTGTGACAACATTTTCCTCTTCTTACATCACTGTGAAGCAGATTCCACAAGAATCCAGTTGAATGAGGGCTGAATATAGGGAATGAAGTCCATGCCAGTGCATATGCAACATGACTGTATCCTTTACAAAAGCATTGTGCATCACATGGACCACATGGCACACATAGGACATCACACATAGGACACATGTACTACACCCATAATCCTTTCTACTAGAGGCACAAGGCCTCAAATTTGGTTGGGGGGATTAGTCGATTAGATCGACCCCAGTACACAGCTGGTACTTAATTTATCAACCCCGAAAGGATGAAAGGCTAAGTCGACCTCGGCAGAATTTGAACTTAGAACGTAACAGCAGGCAAAATACCCATTTCTTTACTACCCACAAGGGGCTGAACACAGAGAGGACAAACAAGGACAGACAAATGGATTAAGTCGATTATATCAATCCCAGTGCATAACTGGTACTTATTTAATCGACCCCGAAAGGATGAAAGGCAAAGTCGACCTCGGCGGAATTTGAACTCAGAACGTAAAGGCAGATGAAATACTGCTAAGCATTTCGCCCGGCGTGCTAACAATTCTGCCAGCTCGCATTGTGCATTAGGCACAATGAATCTTGCATTTCACAGGTATCAGATACTAATGAAATACTTTTACATGTTTCAGTCATACTGGGGTACTGATTTATATTCATTCACATAAAATGTAAAAATATCATGATACATGGAAAATTTAAAAGTAGCATATGCATACATACAAATTCATACGTGTTTAAGAAAGAATGAATAGCACACATTTATATAATTTTACTGATTCCATGGACAGCGAAGCAGACCAATGGAGAAGTTCTTAAATGGATCAAGCTGAAACTGTTGGTAGAAGCTAGGATCACCAAGCATAGACTGGCATATTTTGGTTATATTATGTGGAGAAAATCCCTGGAGAAGGACATCATGCTCGGAATGGTCAGTGGCAAGAGATGAAGAGGCTGACCAAGAACCCGCTGGCTTGACACCATCAAAAGTGACACGGGAATGGCCATAGCCAATCTGAAAGAAGCGACCCAGGACAGAACTGGCTGGAGAACACTGATCCATCGAGTAACCGAGAGTTGACTTCGTCTGAGCGGATAGATAGATAGATAGATATATAATTATGAAATTCTAGTGGACTGAAATTTAATAAGCGATGATTATGGACCTCTGTTCAAATTTTATTAATTTATTGATTTTCTTTCTTTGCATTTATTATTTTTTAAATTTAATATTCCTTATGCTAATTATATAGATGCAACTATGTTGTTGTGCCTAGATTATAAGAATCCTTACTTATGACTATGTTATCGTGGGAAAAGTGTAGGTTTATAAAAGTCGCAAATGCAAATGATGTTGGTGAACATTCAATGCTGAAAAGAAAAGTCAAACAGCGTTTCAACTTTGTGTGAGTGTATGTATGTATGTGTGTGTGTGTGTGTGCACAAGGGAAGTATGTGGAAGTTTGTATGTGTGAACCAGTGTTCTTTCAGTTACAAGCGATGTTCGATGTCACATCTCAAAAAGACAACCACGAGGCAACATTGACAAGTGTATTACTTTGATTTACCATCCATATTCTATCTGTTTTGTTAAAAATAATTATTACAATCATACATACCTACACACACACTCACACTCTCTCTCTCTCTCTCTCTCCCTCTTTCCCTACCTTCTGTTATCTAGAAAAAGCTAACTTTAACAGAACATCCATAGAGCGTGAATACTGAACCTTGTCGAATGAAATAAACTAAATATTTACTATATGTTTTGGGGTCGATAAATTAAGTACCAGTTATGCACTGGGGTCGATGTAATTGACTTAATCCGTTTGTATGTCCTTGTTTTGTCCCCTCTATGTTTAGCCCCTTGTGGGTAACAAAGAAACATATATGAAGGTGCAGGGATGGTTGTGTGCTTCAGAGATTTGCTTTGCAACCACATGGTTTCAGGTTCAGTACTATTGTGCAACACCTTGGGAAAATGTCTTCTAAAGCCTTCACCTGATCAAGAGTGGAATTGAAAACTGGAAACTGTATGGAAACCTGCTCTGTGTGTATGCATATGAATGCTTATATTTCTTGTTAACATTACAACTGGCCTCTGTGTGCATTTTAGAGACCAGTGGAATATAAGATCTCTTGCTTGAAAAACAGGTGAGGGTTGGCAACAGGAAAGGCATCTTGCTTCAAAGATGTCTCTGTACAGCCCGACATGAAAAAAAAAAGAAGAAAAAGGTAAAAAAACATGCCGAAACGAACAAATGAAACCATTTTGTATAGCTCTGTAACATTTCTGTGAGGACAATTAACTTTTGTGCTTTAAAATTTTTTTTCTACTCTGTCAAACGAACTTCAACTCTACAATTTGGAATTTTTTAATTGTTATCTTATTTATTTAATCACATTCACTTTTTGCAAATGCGTGGAAACAGATATTTACAAATTTTCACTTTTTGTGCATATCGCGTGAATAATTGATTTTACAGTGTGATGATTGTCTTCACTACTACTACTACTACTACTACTACTACTACTACTGCTTCTTCTTACTACTACTACTACTACTACTTACTTACTACTACTACTACTTACTACTACTTCTTCTTACTAATACTACTACTACTACTACTTCTTACTACTACTACTACTACTACTACACTGTGAAACAAGGAGTAACAGAACCTGTTTCGCAGCCAGCAAACTAAGAGTTGTGTTCTTGCTATGGTAACAGTTATGTAACAGTTATTCAGCAAGAATTGCAAACGCTAAGTGTCAATGAAGTACTTGGATAAAGTATTATTGTTGACATTGTTATCTAGCACCGAAACTGTGCTTTTGTCTTTTGATTAGTTTTGGTATATCTGAAGAATTTCAAATCTTCCTCCGATCAGAATAAACTTAAACCAAACATGGAATAACAGCTCAAGATGCATGAAGATATCTCTTGCGCAAGTTTCCACACTTTTACGAACTACCACCTCACGTGTATTTATCTTTAAATTTTAAAATTGTTTCAGTTTCAAAACTGCGGTCATGCTGGGGCACCACCATATTACTTTACTTGTTTCCGTCATTAGATTGCGGCCCATGCTGGAGCATCGCTTTCGAGGGTTTTAGTCAAACAAATCGTCCCCAGGACTCATTTTTTTTTAAACCTAGTACTTATTCTATTGGTCTCTTTTGCCAAACTGTTAAGTTACAGCGATGTAAACACACTAACACTGGTTGTCAAGCAGTAATGGAGGGACAAACACAAGTTCTGTTACTCCTTGTTTCACAGATGAGTAGTAGTAGTAGCAGCAGTAGTGGCAGTAATAGTTGTGGTGGTGGTAGTAGTAAAGACAAGCATCACACTGTAAAATCAACTGCTCACAAAGATATACACACACATGATGGGCTTCTTTCAGTTTCCATCTACCAAGTCTACTCACAAGGCTTTGGTCGGCCTGAGGCTATAGTAGAAGACACTTGTCCAAGGTGCCATGCCATAGGTCTGAACCAGAACCATGTGATTAGGATGCAAGCTTCTTACCACATAGCCATGCCTATAAACACACACACTCACACACACACACATCATTTAGCATCTATTTCTCATGCTGGCATGGGTTAGATGAATTGACAGGAGCTAACCAACTGAAGGACTAGATTGCCCTTCCTAATACCAATCACTTTACAGTGTACTGGGTGCTTTTATGCAGAACTGGCATGGGTGATTTTACGCGGCACTGGCACCTATGAACCTGCAAAATTAGGGGTGCTTGGCTGGTGAGATGAGCCTGTATGTGAGGGCAACCACACTTTTAATTGATGTGTCTTCTAAAACACAGCAAACTGCCAGGAGTCTTGGCCCCCTGTCATCTCCTCTGTGAATGCCACCATCTGTAGATCCTTTCTCACCATTCTGTCCCATTCTCTGATACATCTTCTTCACCATCTCTCATGTATCTCTTCTACAGCAAGACACCTAAAAAAACAGAGCCTATATCCAGTTGCTCCTTCTGCTGGAAACAACAAACAAATATTCTTCAGTTAACACCATACCATTTCAAATAAAGAAGGATGCACTGGTCAGAGCAACCCATAATGTATATTTAAAAAAAAAAGGTGGGGGGGGGTGTGAAAATGTCTAATATGGTTAGTATGCCTTTAATCATCAAAGGTCTGCTTGACCAAAGCTGACCTTGGGCTAAACAACAACTGATTTATTTTTATGTGTATGAAAGATTCTTCAAAGACTTTGGCTGCTGTTCTTCATTCTTTGATTTTGTTCCTTTGCTTGTTTCTCTCTCTCAACATGTGTGCGCACACACACACACACACATACACACACACACACTCTGTCTGTCTGCCTGTCTGTCTGTCTGTCTCAAGCAGTGTCATTCTGTTTGCTTGAGTTTATCTAATCAAAGAAATGGAAGCTATGGTTAACCAAAGAGATTCCCAATAATTTTGAGACTATTTTTATATTTGTACCATGAGTACTAGGCATATTAGAGATAACATTGCTTGACTTAAAGGTCAGTTTCATCATCACCACCACCATCACCATCACCACCACCATCATCATCATAGTTTCATTCTATATGATTTAAAAAAAAAAGCCAAATCATAGTAATATGGAAAAACGGATGTTAAACTGATACTAGTAATAAAATTGTAATAGTTTCTAATATATATTCAAGGCCACATATTTTGGAGTGTACAGTTAATTAAATAAATTTTGGTGCTTGATTGCTATTTATTTTAT
Source organism: Octopus sinensis (assembly GCF_006345805.1). Lineage (NCBI taxonomy): Eukaryota > Metazoa > Mollusca > Cephalopoda > Octopoda > Octopodidae > Octopus > Octopus sinensis. The sequence continues at coordinate 49,238,392 of NC_042997.1, read as the reverse complement.
TGAGTGCGAGAGGATAAAAGACAGTTGGCATCAGTAAGGTTTGAACTCATAATTTAAGTATCATAAAACATCAAAATACAGGAAGGCGTTTAATGTTTACTCCAGACATATTTTATCTTCATTTTGTTGTCAATAGTAATTGGAAGTCATCTGTATAATTCTGGTCAATTCTGTCATACGTCTAAATAACATAGACACAGGCTCAGCTATGACTCACTTTGCAGCCACATGGTTTCACATTCGGTCCTACTGTGTGGCACCTTGGGCAAGTGTTTTCTACTATAATTGCAGACCAACTAATGCCTTGTGAGTGAATTTGGTTGATGTAAACTGTGTGTGTGTTGTGAGTGAATTTTGTAAACAGAAACTAAAAAAAGAAACATGTCATACATATATGTGTGTTTGTGTGTCTTTGTGTTTGTCACCACCATGACCACCACCACTTTAGAGCACTGGTGTTTGTTTAACCCTTTCGTTACTGTATTTATTTTGAGATGCTCTCTGTTTCTTTCAGTTACTTTAAATACAACAAAGAATTTAATAAAATAACTCAGTTATCATTAAGCAAGTGTTAGGAACATTAATTGTTACTAAGGTTTGGTAGAAAATTTCAATTTAAAACTTAAGAGCCAGAGCCGGTTTCAGCCGGGCTGGTAGCGAAAGGGTTAAGAGACTGAATAAATAAGTACCTGACTTAAAAATAATAAGTATTGGGGTCGTTTTGTTCAACTAAAACCCTTCAAGGCATTGCCCCAACATGGCCACACAGTTCAGTGACTAAAACAAGTAAAAGATAAAGGTACTAAACAGTCAAATTTTATTTTGCCTCTATAAAGACGATATCAAAGATTTTATCTCTAAAGTTACTTATTTCTGGTTTTTTTTTATCTTTACAGAGAAAGCTTTTGATATCACATACGTGAGTATACGATTCCACTCGAGTCGTCCCGAAAGTTTTGCCATCTATAAAAGGACTACAGAAGATGGTGAATGGATACCTTACCAATACTACAGTTCTTCTTGTGAGCGTACCTACGGCTTACGGCCGAAATCTATTATTACTGCATATGATGAGTCAAAGGCAGTTTGTAGTGATGAATTTAGTGATATATCTCCACTCTCTGGAGGCACAGTTGTCTTTAGTACTCTGGAAGGAAGACCTAGCAGTCGGAGATTTGATACCAGTAGAGTTTTACAGGTGAGTAATGTAATCTCTTTCTAGTTTAATTACCTGTCTGTCTATCTTTCTATCTCTCAACAAGGCATGCAACCTGTCAATCTACCAACCAATAACCGGTGTAAAAATGATGTTTACTCACAACCTCTACACTTATATCTTATGCCAGGTATATATATTATAAATTGTTTATGATTAACTTAGAATAACCTAAATCTCAATTTAACTGTAGTTTTTCCAAATATTTTTGTCATTAATCTGGTGTCTGCAACATCAATTAAACTGAAATCGTGATGGAAGGTTTTAATTTAATCCTTTCAAAACAGAAAGTTTGTATCATCAAACCAAGGATGGTTTCAGGCAGGTTGGTATCATTCTTCAAGTACCATATTATCTCTCCTTCACCTTACATCTCTCACTCTCCCCTTGAACTACAACTGCCTCTTTCCCCACACTCTAGCAACCTAGCCAACCATATGCCATCTCTTTCCCTCTGTCTATCTCGCCCTTCCTCTGTCTACTGTATCATTATTAATATTCAGCTGTTTCTTGCCTCTTTCTGCACTGTCAGTCATCACCTACTCTCACCCAACTCATATAACATTAACCACTACATCCACACCTCACTCTGCCAATCTGTTCAGTCCTATATTTATTTATCATCCCTCAACACTTGTCCTTCATTCATTATATTCACCCCTCATTCCTCATCTCTCGCCATTCCTTGCTCTCCAGATGCACTCTTGCTACTTCTTTTCTCCAATTCTTTCCTTCTGTTGTCTTGTCTCCATTCACTTCTACTCACCTCCTGACCTGATACCTCATCACCACTGTTTTATCTCTTTTCCCAGCTTCACCTCAGTTACTCCCACCCTCTCTTCTATACTGCGAGTAGCTTTGCAGCTCCTTGGCAGCGAGTAGCCTGTTCTTTTATGACTCCCATCTCTCATATCTTAACTCCTCAATTCTGAGAGAGGATCCTAGTCTTGCAAACTGTGTAGTGATCTAACTTTGCTTGTGCCATAAGTAAAATTCTCAGTAAACTCTATAAAGAGTTGGCATTAAAGAAGGCATTCACCCATGGAACCATTCCAAACAGATATTGCCAGATGATGCAGTCCTTGGACCTGTCAGATCCTGTCAAATTGTCCAACCCATGTCAGCGTGGAAGACAGACATTAAAAAAACCACAGAGAGGAAGATGACGATATTTCCATGGCAAAGTGTGATCGTTGCCAGAGTGGCTAACTGGCGTTTGTGTCGGTGGCACGTAAAAAGCACCATTCGAGTGTGATCGTTATCAGCATCACCTTACTGGCACTTGTGCCGGGGTGCAGTTGACACGTAAAAAAAAAAAGAATGATTTTTTTTGTGGCCACTGCCAGTACCGCCTGACTGGCCCTCGTGCCAGTGGCATGTAAAAGCACCCACTACACTCTCGGAGTGGTTGGCATTAGGAAGGGCATCCAGCTGTAGAAACTCTGCCAGATCAAGAATGGAGTCAGGTGCAGCCATCTGGTTCGCCAGTCCTCAGTCAAATCGTCCAACCCATGACAGCATGGAAAGTGGACGTTAAAAGATGTTGATGATATTCTTATGAATGACTTTTGTCAGGAAGCTGCCTTGCTTTAGTTTTTTCCTACCTTGCAGGCTGTAGCAGTTGCATTTAAAGCATTGTTGTCCAAAAACATTGCTTTACATGAATTTTAAAGCTGCTGTCTCCACCAGAGAAGATTAAAAAGAGAAAGTTATAATTAAGTTTGTTAGTGCTTTGGGTAATGAATTTGTTTTATGTGCATTTTTCTGCTGCTGTGCTTGTGTTCATTGTACAATGTGTTGTCTTTAAATGCAACAGTTTAGGTTATATATAAACTCTATTGTCAGCTACTGTACATTAAGATTTCTTTTTTGTTGAAGTGTTTATTGTCGATCTTTTGCTGCAAGTTGCAAAGACCTCACGGGTATCGTTGTTAAAATAGAATTAACAAAGATGTATTGTGTGTTGGATTTTAACTTTGAATTGTTGCAAATATTTGTGCTAGTTTAGAAAAAAAAACAAAAAGACCTTTTTGTTTCATATATCACAATTAGCAGTTAAAGCCACAGTAAATTCAGTTTATATCAAAGCTAAAAGATACAGACGAGTCTAGCTTGATGCATACCACTTCTATTCGCTGATTATAAACATACAAGTGCAGGTGTGGCTATGTGGTAAGAAGCTTGCTTCCCAACTACATGGTTTCAGGGTCAGTCCCACCGCATGGCACCTTGGGCAAATGTCTTCTACTATAACTTTGGGTTCCCCAAAGTCTTGTGACTGGATATGGAAAACAGAAACTGAAAGAAGCCTTCAGTTCTATATTTAAGAGATGAGGAATTATGTACATTATTTACATTTGACGGATATTTGTCCTCATTTTTGTTTGTTATTAACATTTTGGCTGATATACCCTCCAGCCTTCATCAGGTGTCTTGGGGAAATTTCAAACATGGGTTCTCATTTCTATGTTGTTATTATTATTATTATTATTGTTAAGGTCACTGCCTGGAATCAAACTTGGAATCTTGGGGTTAGTAGCCCGTGCTCTTAAACACAGGCATATGGCATACTGGTTAAAGTATGGGCTACTAACCTCAAGATTCTGAGTTCGATTCCAGGCAGTGACCTGAATAATAACAATAATAATAATAATAATAATAATAATCGGAGGTGGCGAGCTGGCAGACTCATTACCGCTCCGGGCATAATAGCAGTATTTTGTCCGTCTTTACATTCAGAGTTCAAATTCCAGCACCGTCAACTTTACCTTTGGTTGTAGCCAGCGCCACATCGCCTGGCCTCTGTGCCGGTGGCACGTAAAAAGCACCATCTGAGTGTGGCCGTTCGCCAGCCTCGTCTGGCACCTGTATCGGTGGCACGTAAAAAGCACCGACTACACTCACGGAGTGGTTGGCGTTAGGAAGGGCATCCAGCTGTAGAAACCTTGCCAGATCTGACTGGGCCTGTGCAGCCTTTGGGCTTCTGAGACCCCAGTTGAACCATCCAACCCATGCTAAACGATGATGATGATGATGATGAATCATTATTATTATAATAACATAAAAAAATACCTTAGGATTGAGAACACAGGTTCTTCTGTAAAAACATATCTGGTCAAAGGGAAATATTACTTTAGTTATTGAGAGGAAGGGCCTCCAGCCATAGAAAATCCACTTAAACAAATTCCGTTGGGCACAGAAAAGGGAACATTTAAACAATGATGCTCGATGCCCTTCCTAATGTTGGCCATTTTACAGTGTTTACTGGGTACTGCTTTTCATGTTACAAGCATTTACGAGGTTGCGAACTGAGGACAGAAGGTTGGCACAGGTAGATTGATAGAGATGGACCAAAAACAGTCCGTTTGAAGATAGTTAAGGTTTATACATGGATGTTGTGCACCCTTTGCCCCTGGTGAAATTTTGACCACATTCAAATTTGAAACTCTTTGCTTATGATGTCTATCAACCATCAAAAAAAAAAAAAAAAAAAATTTTAAGATTCATACCTCTATACTTCAAATTTGTATAGTTTTAAGATTCGGTATTTTTTCTCAGTATAAGATGCATTTATGCCTTAATTAAAAAAAAAGTTTTCCCCACTTTGGCCTTGTGAATTCTCATTTTTAAGATGCAGGAATGTGTGTAGCAACAGTAGCAGCAGCAGTACTAACCCATATACCTGTGTATTGCAGAGATAGGTGCAGCTGAGTAAAAAGTGCACGTAGTTAATAAGTGTTTTGGCTTGCAGTAGCTGATTGCACACCTTCTTTAGGCCCGAAGGAAGATTAAGATTACAGTACTACTTTTGAACAGAATCATTTGTAATTAGTGTTTGTCAGTCATATAATTTGCATTTCGGTCCTCTTACTACAGTACAGGTATAATGGCTAGTACGTATACATATGCATCTACCTGTCTACATATGCATCTACTTGTCTCCATATGCATCTACCTGTCTACCTTACTCAAGACTACTGATGACCAAATCTATCAATTCTGAAATGGTTTGTGTAAAAGAAGCCAATCAAATAATTGTGTCTATGTATGGGGTTAGGTGTTTGGTTGGGTTAGGGGTGATTTTGAGATACTATTTCTTTCTGTGTTGTTTAATGAAGAAATTTTTTTTATCTATTTTTATCTGAGAATTTAGGTCACTTGACAACCTCATAAATTCTTACCTCTCTAGTAAGTAACCTGGTATTTCTCTCCCAACTCTTGCTCCATCTCTCCCCCCCCCCAGACTAGGCTAAGTTTGTTTTACTTCAAAACTATTTCTCCCATCCCATTTAAACCGTTTTTTTGTTGTTCTTTTTAAAATTTGATTTATTTTTTATTGTTGCTATTTTTATTTTGACCCAATGACTGGTGGTGGTGGTGGGGGACTTAAATACAACAAATTGTTCAATAATGGGCCACTTAACTTTTATGATTGTTGTTGAATAAATATATCAGCATTTTAGCTGGCATTTTATTTCAGAGCATATTACAAATGATTGCTGTCATTGGATGATAATGGCAATGATAATGATGGAAATAACGGTAATGGATGTGATATTGGTTGTAATAATAATTGTGGCTTGACGGCAAGGAACTATATTTGTCATCTGTTGACTATGTCATGGTTTGCTGCTTTCTCAAATGCACTTGCCTTAGCTATGGTTGTGTGCCATTGCTGTAATATCCACTTTCGTATCTTCCTTTAGTCTCCTAATTTGTTTGCAAGTATTACATGCTTCTGTAGCATGTGGATGATTTTAGCAGTTTCATATTCTTTTATTACTGGTTTCTATATTTGGAGTGTGACCATACTGGCACACTGCTTTCAAGGGTTTAGTCTTCCTCTATCAGTAGCTTATATAAGGAATAAATGACAGTAAGGTTAGGTGTAAAAGGTGAAAGAGTTATCCGCTTGGATAACAGTTAACAACAGTTAAGTCAAATAAGCAAATACAATCATTCATCAACAGACGCTTGCGTAGTATACTTAAAATTAGATGGCCTGAACACATAAGCAATATGGAGCTGTGGCAAAGAACAAATGAAGTTTCAATTAGGGAGCAAATAGTTAAGAAAAAGTGGAAGTGGATTGGTAGCACAATCAGAAAAGAAACACCAAATGTAGCGAAAAGTGCTTTACAGTGGAAACCGGTTGGATATTGAAGGAGAGGTAGGCCTAAGAACTCGTGGCGGAGATCAACACAAAAGGAACTAGAGAAAGGGGGATATTCATGGCAGAGTATAAGTACAGAAGCGAAAAATTATGCAACATGGAATTCAACTATAAGTGACCTATACTCTGAGTTGGAGGGTTAAAGGTAGGGAAAAAAAAGCTTAGATGTGGTTTGTCTGTTTCAAATTTTGAATGTTAGTTGTTGTTTGGAGGTAGTGGGCCAATTGTGTTTCAGTATAATGGTTAAAACATCTTTGATATACAAGAGCTTAAAGTAGTGACTGAGTATGGCAGAAAAAGAGTGTATGAGACTGTTGGAGAGAATGAAAGTTCCAGAGAGAGAGAGAAAGAGAGAAAAGATGATAGTTCTATACCCTCTCTGCATCAGTGAGTGTTACTGAGTAAAAGAGAATGTGTTAGCAGCATAAGTTGTGAGTCAGACAAAGAAAAAAAAGCCTGAGTTATTTGAAGGGGATAGACATTAATATAGGTTATTGAATTTTGGTATATGTAAAATCACAAATACACCAATTTTGAAGAATTTAGGTGGAGGTTTGGGTGTGTGTTAGAGAAGTTTGCTTTCCAACTATGTGTTTTTGGGCTCAGTTCCACTGCATGACAACACAGCACATTTTCTAATATAACCCCAGGCGGACCAAATTCTTGAGTGGATTGGGTAGATGAAAACTGAAATGAGCCCATCATATATATATATATATACACAAACACATAATATAGTGCGTGTGCATGCATGTGTATACTTATCTTGACTATGTGATAGTTATGAGTATCATCATCATACAGTGTTGTCATTCGTTTCCTGTCTTCATAAAACCTTATCTGGTCATGAGGAAGCATTTATTTATTACTTTGCTTGATGACAGGGAGGACATCTTGGTTGTAAAAAAAAAATAATCAAAATCTGCCTCAGTTGAATTCCATCTGATCCATGCAAACATGGAAAAGTGAACATTAAAATGATGATAATAATAATGATGATGATGATGATGATGATGTATGTGCAGGTATTGTTGTGTAGTTAAAATAATTCACCCAGCTATGTTGTTTCGGGTTCAGTCCCACTGTACCACCTCTTGAGAAAGTGTCTTCTATTAACTATATCCCCAGGCTGACCAATGCCTTGTAAGTATGTGTGCAAACCTGGACAAGACATTTTGAGGCAGACTTGTTGTCACTTATGCATACGAGTTTCTCCTTCCTGTTCACACCACTGATGTTTATCCAAGAGATGGGTTGCCAATTGAAACCAGTACAATTTGTCACCAATGGCCATCTCAGTTGTTTCTATCAACACATAAAGCAAAAATAATTTTCACAAGGGCATTTTGCTTGACCTTCTAACAATTCTGCTAATCCACTTACCCTGGGTTTGTTCTTTCATTATCCTTCTCCTCCTCCTCCTCCTCCTCCTCCTCCTCATCCTCATTATGATGATCATGATGATGATACTGATAAGGTGGTAAGCTGGCAGAACCGTTAGCACACCCGGTGAAATGCTTAGCGGTATTTCGTCTGCCGTTACGTTCTGAGTTCAAATTCCGCCGAGGTTGACTTTGCCTTTCATCCTTTCAGGATCAATTAAATAAGTATCAGTTACGCACTGGGGTTGATATAATTGACTTAATCCGTTTGTCTGTCCTTGTTTGTCCCCTCTGTGTGTAGCCCCTTGTGGGTAGTAAAGAAATAGGTATTTCACCCATTGCTACGTTCTGAGTTCAAATTCCACCAAGGTTGATTTTGCCTTTCATCCTTTTGGGGTTGATAAATTAAGTATCAGTGAAACACTGGGGTTGATATAATCAACTAGTCCCCTCCCCAAAAGTTGCTGCCCTTGTGGAAAAATTTGAAATCATTATTGTCATTTTTATGATGGCTGGGTTCCAACCCAGGCTGCAGCAACAAAGTCTTTCATCAACAAGCCTCAAAAGGATGAAAGGTAAAAGTTTGATTGAACTTAGAGTGCATGTAGTTGAAACCCCATCATTCATGGCACAGTATAAAATGCACGTTTATTTCCCCAAAAAGATATTTAAAAAAAAAAAAAATCAACCTTGGTTCTATATGTAAGGTTATGCCTAATTTACATGCCTTAATGCTCAAGCTATGCAGGTATTTTAAAAGGCAGCGAACTGGCAGAAATATTAGCACACCGGGCGAAATGTGTAGCCGTATTTTGTCTGTCGTTACGTTCTGAGTTCAAATTCCGCCGAGGTCGACTTTGCCTTTCATCCTTTTGGGGTTGATAAATTAGGGACCAGTTACGCATTGGGGTCGATATAATCGACTTAATCCGTCTGTCTGTCCTTGTTTGTCCCCTCTGTGTTTAGCTCCTTGTGCATAGTAAAGAAATAGGTATTTTACAAATACCTTATAGAGTGCCTACTGTGCTTGCATAGTTATGGGCTGCCCTTTGGCAAGGCCTAGCACCCTTTCAGCCACTCTGGCACTGGGATGTGGTGAAATCTTGGGACTGCAGATTGTGAAGAGGTAGTGGAAGAGCTCAACTGAGCCAACAGTGCTTCTTACATTGGTGCTGAGTGGAAGAATCCTGGAAGATCAATGGTCAAGATCAGCAAGCTCTATCAAGAGAGTAACTACAATGCTTCCATAGGGGAGGGGTGGCATCTGTGGTTGTGGAATCAGCTAATGAAAGAGTCACTATGACTCAAGCTCCCAATTCAAATTCATAAGAATGGAATTGGGCAGTGGCAGAGAGTCATGGGAATCTGCAACAACAGTAAGAGAAATAGAAATTCACTAAGAACATTTTTTCCTGATTTCTTGCTGCAGAAATTGGGATGCACCTGATATGCCTGTGCATCTTTTATGCCATCAGGTATGGTCAATACCATGAAGTATTCTATGCAATAACTAACTTGCAGTTGGGCGGCGAGCTGGCAGAGTGGTTAGCACACCAGGCAAAATGCTTAGCAGTATTTTGTCTGCTGTTACGTTCTGAGTTCAAATTCCACCAAGGTCGACTTTGCCTTACATCCTTTTGGGGTTCGATAAATAAGTATCAGTATGCACTGGGGTTGATGTAATCGACTTAATCCCTTTGTCTATCCTTGTTTGTCCCCTCTATGTTTAGCCCCCTGTGGGCAATAGAAAATAATTAACTTACAGTTACAATTATCATCATTGTTTTAAAGTGCAGTTTTCTATGCTTGCATGGCTCAAATGGAATTTATTGAGGTGGAACTTCTACAACCAGATGCTCTTCCTGTCATTAACCTTCACCTGTTTCCGAGTAAGGCAATATTTCCCCATGCCAGACACAGAAGACAGCATATAAAGGACATCACTTGTATGTTAGTGACATTCATTTACAATTATTATTTGATGTCAAGGCAACAAAACAGTACCACTCACACTCACTCACTCACTCACTCTCTCACACGCACACACTGTCTACCAAATCCACTCAGAAAGCTTTGATCTGCCAGGGGCTATAGTAGAAGACATTTACCCAAGGTGCTGTTCAGTGAGACTGAACCCAAACCCATGTGGCTGGGAAAGATATTTCTTAATCCACACAACCATACGTGCACATAAGTATAAAATTATAAATGCTTAAAATTGCAAAATGGATAAAGTTATGAAAATTCCATACTTACTTACTTACTTACACACTGTATTCTAATGAATATGAATAATATTTGATACATGACCAAATAAAGTCAGCCTTATATCTAATGTTACTGGCGAGTCAAAGTGTCACCGTAGCTGAATTTGTGAAATATTAGTCTAAGGGAGGAAAGGGAAGAAGCTTCAAAGACATTAATTTGTAGGTTGTAAGTTTATCCTAGCAAACAATATAAGATATATACAAAGGGATCATGTTTTTTGCTCTATAGTCTCAATCACTTGTGTCAGTGTGACTTAATTCCCTTGAATACTGTGTGATGGTCATGAAGGGTAGAACAGAAGGATAGGCAAAAAGGAATGGTCCTAGCTTTTATACATACATACATATATATATATAATTATAAAACAAGGCGCAGGAGTGGCTGTGTGGTAAGTAGCTTGCTAACCAACCACATGGTTCCGGGTTCAGTCCCACTGCGTGGCACCTTGGGCAAGTGTCTTCTGCTATAGCCCCGGGCCGACCAATGCCTTGTGAGTGGATTTGGTAGACGGAAACTGAAAGAAGCCTGTCATATATATATATATAATTATTTAACAATTAAGGATAACTTCTTAATAAGGAATCTTAACAAGAAATTATCAGGTAGATAGCGTGAAAAACCTCATAAGAGAAAAATTTCGAAAATAATTCTTTCTTATTGAACATATTAATTTATATATAGAGGGCATTATTACACATACATATATATATATATATGTATGTGTGTGTTTGTGTGTCTGTGTTTGTCCCCCTAGCATTGCTTGACAACCGATGCTGGTGTGTTTGCGTCCTCGTCACTTGGCGGTTCGACAAAAAGAGACTGGGCTTACAAAAAGAATAAGTCCCGGGGTCGAGTTGCTCGACTAAAGGCGGTGCTCCAGCATGGCCGCAGTCAAATGACTGAAACTAGTAAAAGAGTAAGTTTTAAATTGTTGAAGATGTCTGGTGTTAGAAGATGAGAGAGAGAGAGGAAGGGAGACGTACAGTTGTAAGCTTAATGTACTTCAAAACATTTAACTGAGTGAATCAAGCTGTTAGTTTAACCTCTTTCATTGTTGTGGCATTTTTACAAGAAGATAAGACTTGTGTCTGATACAGCTAAACCAGACCTTTGTATATGCATGTGTGTGTGTGTGTGTGTGTGTGTGTGACTTAGCAGTACGGTTAAGAAGTTTCCTTCCCAACCATGTGGTTTTGTGTTTAGTTCCACTGCATGGTACTTTAGGTAGGTGTCTTTTACTACAGTGATGGCTCCACCGACCAAAGCGTGATTTTGGTACCCAGAAACTGAAAATAGGCCACACACACACGAGAAGCCTATTTCCAGTTTTTTTTTTCCCTTGTCTTGACATCTCTTTTACTTTGTTTCAGTCATTTGACTGTGGCCATGCTGGAACACCGTCTTTAGTCGAGCAAATCGACCCCGGGACTTATTCTTCGTAAGCCCAGTACTTATTCTATCGGTCACTTTTGCCGAATCACTAAGTGATGGAGATGTAAACACACCAGCATCGGTTGTCAAGCAATGCTAGGGGACAAACACAGACACACAAACACACACACATATATATATATATGACAGGCTTCTTTCAGTTTCCGTCTACCAAATCCACTCACAAGGCATTGGTCGGCTCGGGGCTATAGCAGAAGACACTTGCCCAAGATGCCACGCAGTGGGACTGAACCCGGAACCATGTGGTTGGTTAGCAAGCTACTTACCACACAGCCACTCCTGTGCCTACATCGTGTAGGTACTGTAAACAAACTTTACATTCCTACAAGAAGTAATGTTTATTTGCAAGTCTTCTGAAGAACATGTCCAGACTAGTGGGGGAGGGGGATACTGTTGCTTGGAAACAGATGCTGGTTGGTGATAGGAGAAGCATCCAACTGTAGAAGATCTGCCTCACTGAATCTCATCTGACTATGAAAACACTGTGAAGTTGATTTTAAAAGGATGATAACATACATATATGTCTGTGTCTGTCAGTCTGTTTGTGTGTAAATAAATAAATAAAATTTGGCTATCCCAGAAAAGTACTTAAATATTGGTATGACTCCTACCATGTCAGAGATCCTTGGACCAGAGATCCAAGGCTAAGGATAGTTCACTTTGTTCAGATGCAGGGGAGGAAGAACAGAATAGAAACCCTGCATTCTTCCCCATAAGGTTGCATAGTTTACCATAACCAAAGCCATACTGGAGTACCACCTTCAAAATGTGAGAGGAATTGATTTCTTTTACTGTTTGTACTAAGTAAAATGTATGTTATGAAATACTGATAACTATTATATTGAGATACTAATTTCCTGATTTGGTGTTCCTGAAGCCAAACCTTAGAGCAGGCATTGTCTTTTTGGACAAGGTACATGGCTGTGGGATTCTTTCCACTCTTGAAGTCAGTTATCAATCTTGATGTTTCAATGATGTTCTATATTTTGCACTTTCATGAACTCCCCACTCACACACCCTGGGAAATCTGCTACCATTCCATTTATATTCACATCCTTGTACCTTGAGAGTATGTCCAGGCACATCACCAACATTTCTCTCTCTCTCTCTCTCATTGGAGTAACCATGTATTTCCTCTACGGCAAAATACTTGTCTCTGTTCCTTTGTCATACTCTGACCTCTCATCACTGGACACAAAACTACCTCCTTCTTTACCTGTTCTCCTCCTCTCAGCTGAGGTATCCTTTCATGTAAGTTACTTGGTGACCTCGCCAGTGCTGTTGCCATGCAAAAAAGCACCCAGTCCACTCTGTAAAGTAGTTGGTATTAGGAAGGGCATCCACTCATAAAACCATGCCAAAGCAGATAGTGCAGCTTGGCACAGTTCTCTGGCTTACTAGATCTTGGAAAATCGTCCAGCCCATGCCAACATGAAAGATGGATGATGATGACGAAGTAGTAGTACTCTCCCTCTCAATAAATAATAAATTCACTTTATCCAAGAAATTAATTTTCCATTCCTTTAATAATTTTTAGAGGTAAAATACACGGAAAACTTCTAAGTAATTTATTTGAATTCCCACCTGCTGGCCTTCGTCAATATATGAATACCCTCTCATAAATAAATAATTAAAACATTTGAAGGTGAGAGATAGGACACTCAGTTAATTTTTTATAACTGGTTTATATGATCAAGCAACTATATTTTTATTATCTTTTGGGTAATTAGGATAATTAATTGACCTGATTCTTTGTGCTTGATACTCTGTGTATCTGAATTCTTAAACTATCATCCATTCACTTAAAACACAATGTATTTTAACTGAGGATTAGTCTCTGAAATTCTTCAAACCTTTTTGCATTTAGATTTCTCTATCAAATGTAATGCTTATTTATTCACATTGATTTGAATTGGTCGTGCATTCTCTTGTAGCTTTGAGATTTCAGTGATGTGATTGTTTATTTTCAGAAGAACATTGTAGGTTAAGTGTGAGAGGCCAGATCTGGCCAGTTTGAAGATAAAACAGGTGGATTATTTTGGCTGGTTTAAATGTTAAAGAGTTAATCATGCATTATCTTGTAGCTCAGTGATTTTGATGATATCATTGTTTACTTTTAGAACGACATTGTAGGGTAGGTGTGAGAGGCTGGATCTGACTGAGCACAAAACAGAATATTTGGGCCAGATATGGCCTGTTTAAATGTTAAATGATTAAGTTAGAATACTTATAAACGTTTTAAACTCTTTTGTTATTGTATTTCTATTGAAAATACAGTCAATTGCGATCTTTACCATTGTCATCATCACTACCTCCACGACTACTTTGTTTCATGTACATTATTTACATTATTTACAATTGATGGATATTTGTCCTCGTCTTAGCTGTTATTAATACAACATTTCAGCTGATATACCCTCCAGCCTTCATCAGGTGTCTTGGGGAAATTTTGAACCTGGGTTCTCATTCCTAAGGTATTTTTCGATGTTGTTGTTATTATTATTATTATTATTCAGGTCACTGCCTGGAATCGAACTCGGAATCTTGGGGTTAGTAGCCCGCGCTCTTAACCACTACGCCATATGCCTGTGGGCAATTATGGAGTGAATTTTAGGGCTTATAAATCTAATATTTTCCTATCCTTCCTTAATACCAGTTCCCATATGCTGCTCATATCTGCTCTCGGTCTGCTTGTGTCCTAGCATATGTGCTGCTTCTTTTCGTTTTTGTATTTTCCAGTGGTGTTCTCTGTCTATTATTTTAACTTCATCCCAGGTTCGAAATTTCCCCAAGACACCTGATGAAGGCTGGAGGGTATATCAGCCGAAACGTTGTTGTTAACAACAACCAAGATGAGGAGAAATATCCACCAAATGTAAATAATGTAAATAACGTACATAATTCCTCATCTCTTAAATATAGAACTGTACTTTGTTTCAGTTGATTATGTAAAAACTTGAAGAATTTTTTTAAGATGGTGGTTGGAACATAACATGAAAGTTTGATGGAAGGTTTTACTTCAGCTCTCTTTAAAACAGGAAATTTATACCATAGAACAAGGAGGCTGTATCAGGAATATTGCTAATAGAAAGTTGAATGCAAGTAACTTACATCCAGTGGTTTATGCTCACACCATTTCTTGTAGTTTTATATTTCTCACATAAATCATGTGATTTATAGGTGAATTAAAATGAAGTAAACAGAATACTGTCTCTTGACTGGATGTACAAATGCAATATTCAGTAGTTAAGGCTAAAACTACATTTTTCATTTAGATATTTAAAAATGACATGAAGGTAATAGTTTAAAATTTTTGATTTTCTTCAAAAGATCTTGTGACTTTCTGTTAAGCAAGAGAGAATTATATTGAGATATATCTCTTTTACTCTTTTACTTGTTTCAGTCATTTGATTGTGGCCTTGCTGGAGCACCGCCTTTAGTCGAGCAACTCGACCCGGGACTTATTCTTTGTAAGCATAGTACTTATTCTATCGGGCTCTTTTGCCGAACCGCTAAGTTACAGGAATGTAAACACACTTGCATCGGTTGTCAAGCGATTTTGAGGGGGGACAAACAGAGACACAGTGTATCTTTCTGTTGAAGAGCATAGGCTCGAAACGTTAAAGACTTGTTTTATTTATATTTCCTGAGCGCCATACTAATACAATTGTTTGTTTGTTTCCCACCTGCCTTCGTCTTTTGTCTATTTTTATAAAGCTTCCTGTTATATATATATATATATATATATATATATATATATATACATACATATATACGATGGGCTTCTTTTAGTTTCTGTCTACCAAATCCACTCACACGGCTTTGGTTGGCCCGAGGCTATAGTAGAAGACACTTGCCCAAGGTGCCACGCTGTGGGACTGAGCCCAGAACCATGTGGTTGGTATGCAAGCTACTTACCACACAGCCACTCCCTCGCCTATATATTTGTACATATATGTGCAAAATGTAGGTAGAGTTAGAACTATTATTCATCCCAACAAAAATATGGTTCTATGTCTGCAGACTCTGACTACAGACAAATTAACTGAGATCAAGGATTAGTGAGTTGAAATTAGTACTACATAGTGGTTAGTTAGATATGTGTGCTTGGCTCATGCAGCATATTGAATAAAAGTGAATTGAGAAAGGCTTTGGTAGAAATTTACTGGGAAACCTAATGTGCTAATATACTCTGCATAAATGCAAATCAGCACTTTTACCATCTTCATTGTTTTAATGTCTTTTCCATGCTTACTTGTGTGGGCCCTTCTTGTTCCTGAACCTTACCTGTTTATATTTCCCACTAGGGGCTGGACATGTTTTTACAGACTATTGGAAACGATGACACTGTTCGTATGTCAGTGACACTCATTTACAACTGTCCTTATGTCAAGACCAGAAGACACAAACACTCACACACACACACACACATGCTAGATGGGCTTCTACAGCTTCTGTCTGCTGAATTCTTTCACAAGGCTTTGGTTAGCCTGGGGCTGTAGCAAAAAAGATTAAAGTAGATATTGAAAAATTTTTATCTTCCTCAATGAAATCATCCATGTGACCCATGCAAGCACTGAAAGTCAACATTAAAATGACGAGGTATCTACATACAGGAGTGTTCAGCAGTGTGTGTGTGTGTGTGTGTGTGTATGATATGCACATACACTCATAACTTAGTTGTGTTTCTATTTCTCTGTCACACTCCAACCTTCCATCATTTGGCACAAGATCACCTCCTCCAATGCCCTCTTCCCTCTTAAAGGATCTTTGTCTTGCAAGTTATTGGGTTATCCCATAAATAATGCAGTTTTTTTTCAATTGCCTGAACTAAAAGTCAGAGGAGGACAGGATAAACTACCTGCATCAACTTGCTAGAAAAGCAGGTTGTAATTTTACCTTGTACTTATTCTGTAAAGTGGTTGGCATTTGGAAGAACATCCTACTGTAAAAACCATGCCAGAACTGACCTTTGCTTGTGCTGGTGCCACATAAAAAGCACACAGTCCTCTCTTGTTGTTGTCGTTGTTAAGCAACAAGACAGGCAAGGGTGATGGTCTAGGGCTTAGGGGTGGGAGACCCCAGAACTTGGGAAAAAAAAACTTTGGTTGTCTTGTAGTCGAGGGCTCTTCGTTGACGCCCGACACCACTGAGAGGTGGCCTGCAAAGTCGCTGGAAATGGATATCTCCAGGTCCAAATTCTTGGACAGCCAGTCCTCTCTATAGGGCGGTTGGTGTTGGGAAGGGCATCCAGCTGTAAAAACCATGCCAAAACAGACACTGAAGCTTGGTGCAGTCTTTTGCGCAGCCAGATCCTGTCAAACTGTCCAACTCATGGAAGGTAGACGTCGGATGATGATGGTGATATATATACACTGATACATGTAGAGTGAGTTATGTACAATATGATTGTGACTTCATCTGATCTACTGATGAAAATATATTTTCTGAAAGTTAATTATTTCATACTCTTTTCTCATTTTCCTCATTAAATAAGAAAATATTGTAATAGTTTAATTTCTATCCACCATTTCAAGTCTGTGTACATGCATACATACAAACATCTTTCTGTTTCTCCCCCTACACACACACACACACACACACACACACACACACACACACACACAAAACATTAATAATAATGATGATATGCTTGATACATACTGCTTTTCCATGACTAAGTTTTGCAAAAAATTGTGCATCCTTCAGAAAAATAATTAACGTGTTTGTAGTGTGTGTGTGTTTGCGTTCCTTTAATTCATATCTAATGCATATGCGTTTGCATGTGGATATGCATGTACACGTGTGTGTATGTGTGTGTTATACAAACACACACACACAAAATATCTTACCCAAATTTATACCTTGAACAGGAAGTTTACAATCCGGGTACTGTATGTATGTATCGGTATGTTTGTTCCCTATCACCCACTAGACGACCATAAATTAACAATCCAGCATTATATTGACCATCTATCTACATAACAGCTGACAAAGGTCATTGAGATAGTTATAAATATAAAAGCACAAGCCATGAATACAACAAAAAAGCCATGTATGTGACAAACTGTTTGAAACATGTTTTATAAAAAACAACAACAACAAAAGATAGCTTTCCACTACTGCCGCCACCAGCACCAGCAGCAACAGTAGCAACAGTGCTTACATCACTACTATAAACATTTTATTCATTGGAATAATGTATTTATGTAATGTTTGTGTTGTTTTATATCTGATATCATTTACTTGTCTTTGTCATTAGATTGTGGTCATGCTGGGGCACTACCTTGAAGAGTTTTATTTGAATGAATTGACCCTAGTACTATTTCTTTTTTATTATTATGCTGAGTACTTGTTCCATAGGTGTTTTATGCTGAATTGTTAAGTTATGGTTGTCTAGTGGTGATAGGGAACAAACATAATGATACATACATACAAACACACACACATATACGTACATACATATATATATATGAAATTTGCTATGATGATTCGGTGTCTGACTGAAGATTGAAGGCTTCGAATGATTTGTCTGTGTTCCGTGTTCGTCCCTTCCTGTATTTCACGTTCATTATATATAAAAACATTCATTTATATATATATATACATACATACATACATACATACATACACATGTACACACATATACATGATGCGCTTCTTTCAGTTTCCTTCTACCAAATCCACTCACAAGGCTTTAGTTGGCCTGGGGTTATAGTAGAAGATTCTTACCTAAGGTGCCATGCAGTGGAATTGAACCTGGAACCATGAAGTTGAGGCAAACTTTTTTACCACACATCCATGCCAGTGGCTACAATATTTGTAACTGTCCATAACTTGCATTTTAAAGCAGATCTGATGGTGTTCATAAAAAAATATCACATACCTACATTTCTAGTCTTGTTTTCAAGGAAATATCCAACTTGGTATATTTACAGTGTTTTTGAAATAATAATTTGTCTCCTTAGAATTCTACTTTCTGGTAATTGGCAGTTTCCTCAAATCCTATATTCATTCTTCTTTTGTAGCTACATTATGATTGTCTACAAACACTTCTTGTGTAGTTTTTGTTGGTTATTATGAAGTAGGAATAAGGTTTAAGGGTTTAGTTTCTTTTTTTTATATTTATAGTTGATTATTATTATTATTGTTTTTTGTTTTCTTTTTGGAGTGGACTATAACCATGTTATATATGTATTTATTTCACAGATGTTCTGTTTCCTATTTCCGTTTCCTTCACTCACATTTCCTCTTCAGAAGAATTCTCACCATGGCAACAACAAAAACAGCAATGACAAAAAAAAAAACCCCAGAAAAGTATGACAAGATTAAAAAATTGTTGAAGAAATGGTCTTTTCTTATTCCACTCTTCTTCTCCCATCAACTCTCAAATCCCATCTTCCCTGTTACCCAAACACTCAGAAGTTGGCTATCAAGCCTAGCATTGTCTTGTGTTGGACCTATAATTCTGTAGCTTCTTATTGTACTTGTTTCATATATTTTTATTGTTACCATTATTACCACCACTGCTACCATCAAATTACCATTCAGGCTCAAGCCCTCAAATCACATACTACTGTCTTAATAGTAAATCCTTTCTACATTAGACACAAGATCTGGAATTTGTGTGTGTGTGTATTGGTATCCCTTGTCATGACATCAATTGATAGTTAGAAGACGAATGGCACTGTTATATATGCAGTGTCATTTCTGAAAACCATTCCTACCCTTGGGGTAAATGTGACCTTATTATGAAATCATTGAGGGTTGGTGGGAGGAAGGGCATCCAGCTGTCCACCCGTCCATCTATCCATCTGTTCAAAGAAAATCATATCTTTTAGATCTCACCTCATAAAACCAAATTATTTCAATTGTATTAGCAAACACACACACACACATACATGCACACACTTATATATGTACACATATATATGTGTGTGTGTGTGTGTGTGTATATATATATATATATATATATATATATATATATATAAAATATCATTAAAATTAATGATAATATCCTTGAAAACTTATGTTAATACATATCATTATCAAAGTTATCCAAAATTAGTGAAATTCTGAGTGAACATCTTAAAAAATTAGCAGTTAATAAACGCTAACAAAAACAAACACCTCAATAATCAAATTCAACCTAAGACATTCCTCATTTGACTCGTAGTGATGTCATTGGATAATGGAATTGTTTTATAAATTAAAATAAAATAAATTCTGCCAAAAGATTGTTGGATTTACCTGTCTTGCATGAGGATTTACCTGGGATTGTAGTCTACTTACATTTACTGGTTGAACATTTAACCAGATTCTTTTAATAATAAGTGCTTTATTGATATCTATCAGGATTTTTTAATCTCATATATATATATAGATTAAGACTCTATTCCTTAAAGCGTAGGCGAGAAAGATATGCCATAATATACATCTGGAAGATCCTGAAAGGACTTGTCCCAAACTTTAGCATCGAGAGTTACACAAATGCTAGAACTGGGCACCACTGCATAGTGCCAAGGACTCCAAATTTGCCATCAAGATGTATGACAAGATACTGCAATAGCCTGGGCTTCAGAGGTCCACAGCTCTTCAATATCCTCTTGATGGACCTGAGAGACTTGCATGGGGTGGATGTAAGTGTCTTCAAAATAAAGCTGGACCTCTTCCTGTCAGGTGTCCCAGATGAACCAACTTCGTGGCAGGAGGTGCAGATGAGGGCAGCTGCATCAAACTCTCTCATGCACCGAATGGCAGTTGCTAAAAAGCATTCATGAAGTAATATCATGTAGCAACACCGAATGGCGGTGCCCCAGCATGGCCACAGCTCGTGAGCTGAAACTGGATGAAATAAAATAAAATAAAATAAAAAAAAGTATTAAGTATGAGATCTGCACATTTATATGTACATGTATACACTCACATATGCTTACACACCTACATGAATACACCCCACACAATGATGAATGCAGAGTCAGTCTCAATGATACATGTTCCAGTTTTCTTCTCACCAGAACCATCTACACTTATGTCAGACTTGCCTGTGCAAATGCATAATCATACATTGCAGCAATGATCACCCATTTTCATCTGTTATATATATGTACTAGCAGTATCACTCGGCGTTGCTCAGGTTTGTTTCGACTCTTTAGAATTTGAATTTTTGAAAAGTAAAAATTTTGCATTATGTAGCTTGTTATTCTCTTTAAGTGAACATTTTTCTGGTTGAAATACACTGAAAAATGGTGACACAGCAGTCAAAAAATCTTAAAAAATGGGGATTTCCATAGAAAAAAAGCACCTTTTTGATGTAAATAATTTTTGGCATTAACATGGTCCGATTTGAATTTTTTTCTTCTACAGAAGGAAGAGCAAGCCTTCTTCTATCATACTCTCAATTTTGGTCAACTTGCACTGCAGGGTCTCGGAGGGGATAGTGTTAGTTGAAGGCTACCAAACCTGCCATAGACAGACAACTTTAGCTTTATATATATATATATATATATATATATAAATATGTAAATATATGTGTGTGTGTGTGTTTGAATACTGTTTTCAGTCATAGGACTTAGAAACTGAGTGGAAGCTTTTATATATCTATATTGTGTATGTGAAGGCCATTTTGGTGTATCCATAATAATACTGCTTGAGCAAGGGGTGACAGTTTTATTTATATCTAATGTTAAACAAAAATTCCATAGGTTCTGCAGGAAAGGATTGATAACAGGAAAAGCATCTGGCCATAGAAAATATATCTCATCAAGTTTCATTTAACCCATGTTAGCACAGAAAAGAGAAAAAAAAAAAAATAATGACATAAACATAAAAATGATGATGATGAGTGTATGTATGATCTCATTTCCAATGTCCTTCTTTTTGCTATATCTAGCAGGATGTGCTATCACATAGATGACTCTCTTTGGCTTGTGATGCACACTCATTGATGTCAATCAAAGGACAAAATATTTTCATGAAACTAAGAGATTTTTTTTCTGCTTCTCATTCATTTCTATTTCTGGTGTCCTACTATATTATATGAATTCGATAACAGCTTTACAGTAAGGTCTGTATATTTTAAGTTGGAATTACTACTGGAAAGTGCGATGAAGGCCCTTTCATTTACAAGTGTAGCCATTTTTAAAAAGAAAGGAAAGAAACCACCCCCTGAAACTTAGTGTTAATGTTTGTTTTTTGGTATCATTTATTATTTTTTTTTTATTTTAAAGCTCAGCTCAGGATCTAAACTTACCTCCTGTAGCATTAAGATGTATTTTTGTATGATACTTAGATGAATTGCCCCTTTCTTATTATACGACATGTGGTTTTAATTTTGAAGATCTGTTTGTATGTAGCCACTTGTGTTTTCCTTATCAACTCCCTTTGCTCTCTGTGTATGACCTGGTCATTTATGATATTACAGCTTTAACTAATTATTCAAAGTCGTTATCATCACATTGGAAAACTCACTAGCTGACTTTCAATAAAACATTAGGTCTTCCTTGAGTCTTAAAGTAAGCCATTACACGGTTATTAGACTTAGCAGAAATAACTGCCAAATCTCCCTTCACTCTTACTCTGCAGCCATAAAAAATGAAAGAGCACATTGGATAATGTTGTCCTAAATACGCTAAATCAGGGTTGGGGCGAATAAAAAGACAAGATGTTTTTTTTTTCTTCTGTTCTTCCTTTCTCCCCTCATTTCTTCTTTTCTTCCATGTGCCCCCATAATTTTCTTCATTCCCTAATTTTTCCCATCCCTTTTCTTTTTCTTAATTTTTTTTCAATTTTTCTTAACACTTTTTTCCTATCTTATTTTTTCTTTCTCTTCCACACTTTTTTTTTTAATATATTTTTCTGCTCCCTTATACTTTTTCTTCCTTTCCTTAACTTTCTACTTCACCAGCTTCTTACATATATTTGAATTTGCTGTGGCTGAAGATAATAATTATGGTAAGCTTGCAAGACTTGCTTACAACAATATTTGCCACAACGATTTTCCTTGAAATGTCTCACCATTACAACTGCATAAATATCTTTGTTAATGTTACTATCGAGGCTCTTTCAGTTAGCTATTCTTTGAAATTGCCATTGGTGCTAAATTCCTTCAGCTGTTTTATGAAACTATCACTCCTGGCTCAACGTTTATCCCAGTATTATTGCTATTTATTTCATTAACCTATGACAAGGGGAAAGGTTGATAGCATTTGGAATTGGAAACATAAAACTCAGAATGGTCTAGAATTCCATTAATAATTTGGTCTAGCACACTTAGCTGTTCTAATTTCCTACATTAATTAATATATCCGTATTTATGTAGGAAAATCTTCATTATTTACTTTACAGCTTTGCTAAAATTCATTCACTGTATTAAGAAATAATTTCTGTAAAAACAAAAAAAATCTCAGTAGTTTGGAATGGGTGTATCTAATATCCAAGCATTTATGTACAATGTGTTTAAATAAAGCATGTTTAAAATCTAGAAGATTGATACATGGAGTTTTTCCACCATTTCCTGATTCACTGTCATTAAATAGTTTCTTTGGTAGATAAAGACCCTTTTATATTTAGTTTTCTGAACTTGTTCTATAAATTAGCTCTTTTGTAGGTAATAAAATGAAATTGTGAATAGCATGTGTTGATGTGTGCTGTATGAGATAGCCAAACACTAGAAGCAGTAATCAACGTTGTTGTCATTTATATATATATCATCATCATGATCATAGTCATATTTTCGTTGTTCATGCTGGTATATATATATGTATATATATGTGTGAGCCAGAGTGTAATGCTAGTTCTGACAAGTGACAGGGTTTATGAAAATAAAGTTAAGTGAAGAGGATTTAATTTTTATTCTTCAATATTTGACATATTATCATTTTTCTTTTTTGCAAGTCCTTCACTTCATATTTAGAATTCAAATGCTGTTGAGGTTGACCTTGTGTTTCAGCTCCTGGTTTTGATAAACTGGGGTCAAAAACTGAGTCGATTTCTTCAACAATACAACATTCTTCACTATATCTCTGGCTTTGTGCTTGTGCTAGGAATTTATTTCTATGAGCCAAGAGTTTGTAAATTGTTCATTGTTCATGTTTGTATGTTTTAGATGGAATTAGGCAATTAATATACTTCATTAATTTTACTGGAACACTTCCGCTGCTGATTCATCTGAAATGGAATCTGTACTATTTATTATCGTTTGTTGGATATAAGAGAAATATTGTCTTCGCAGAGTCTGAAACTTAACTTGAAAATAAAACTAACTTATAAAATTTGCTGTTGTTGTTGTTGTTGAACTACTGATCAGCCATCTTTGACTAAACTTATACTTCCTAGCAGTCCAGTCATGACACCAACTTTCATTTTCAGACATATCTAGGACTACATTATCCATTGTGTCCTTCCTAATTATTTTAAAGATGATTGGCTATGATTAAAGAGAGATTTGGCTGCTATTTCTGGAAAGTGAATGACCAGTTAGTGATTCCCACATTGGATTATCAAATGTAGTAATTTTATTAATGGGGTTATTACTTCACAAATTGCCTTCACTTGTATCAAGTCATTTATTCTGTACCACATATATGCTTTTTGCTTTTTGAGCCAAAATTAACTTATGTACTCTAGTTTTATGGTTGTCTGGTTGTCCACAAAGTACTTTTTGTGTATTGATATTTTCACAATTTTAGTTTATTTATATAGGTAAGATGTGAACCTGACTAATTAGGAAAATAAATATTTAAAAAATAAGATAAGAATAAACAACTTCCTAAACGTGAATATTCTTTCACTAATAAATAAATCTTATCTGAAACCTTAATCAGTTCATTAGTGCAGATTGTAAAAAAAAAAAAAGTTCATAAGACATGGCTGTATGGCTGAGTTTGCTTCCTGACATTTTGGGTTTGGTACCTCTTCACAGTACCTTGGGCAAGTGTCTTTGACTATAGCCAGAGACTGACCAATTACTTTTGAGTAAATTTGGTAGATGAACACTGCATCTGTGATTCTGTGATTGCTTGTACAAAGGTTACAGTAGATGATGATGGTATTGTCAATTCTTTTTTGGTCACTTTGTACCTTCAAACCCATGTGAAATTACAGATCCCTTTTCCTGAAAAACTGTTATGGATTAGTTTCAGGAATGGCATCCAGCTGTAAAACAGTGCCTCGAAAATAACATATTCCATATTCATCTAATCCATGCAAGCATGAAAAAGCTGTACTTGTACTGTGAATGTACATTGCCTGGTGATTACAGTGTTAGCTTCATGATCACAAAGTTGTAGGTTCAATTCTTGAACTGGGGAGATCATAGTGTCCTTGAACAAGACACTTCATTTCTCTTGTATACTCAGGTGAAAATGAGTATCAGCTTAGTGCAGCTGGTGCTGCCCCCTCTCCCTCCAGCTGTTCCACTCGGTCAATATCCTTTCTACTCTAGGCACAAGGCCTGAAAATTTTGGGGAGGGGGGGCAGTCAATTAGATCAACCTCAGTATGCAACTGGTACTTAACTTATTGACCCCAAAAGGAAGAAAGGCAAAGTCTACCTCGGCGGAATTTGAACTCAGAACATAAAAACAGACAAAATATCACTAAGCATTTCTACCAGCTCGCTGCCTTCCACTAGGTCAATATCAAGAGGACCGAGAAGGTGTTTATGTCTGTTTATGACTAAATTGGCACCTAAAACAGTATGGTACTTGCCAGCAAGTCATAGTCACTTACAAGTGACAACTTGGCAATACTCAGTTTGAACCAGTCTTCATCTTGGTTGCTGTTAGTCACAACAGTTCACCTATATGGCTTTTTTCAAGCACTTACATTTAACTGGAAATCATGCCCATCAGCTAAACAACTGCACTTAACATTTGATACATACATCAATATTTATTATATTCCCTGTGACATGTTATTGTTACATGTTATTCTTAGCTGATAGTGAATTGGTAAACCGCTTACAGTTAATTGTTGAATTCTTTTGAAGACAGAATTAATACATTCTCTCCACAAATTATAGCCTCTTAATAATTTACCATAACAAAATTCTTTGATGATTTAGGGCACGAAGATAAGATAAAATTAGTAATTTAGGGCAAGAAGGTAAGATAAAATTATTATTATTTTTTTTCTAAACGAGTAACTTCTAAGGGTCAGTTCTTCAGAAATATTATGAAAACAAGTGGGTAAAAGAAATGGCTGTCATTTTATCATATTAAAAATATCTAACTTGTATGCTAGAGATGTTTGACATCTCAGTCGAAATGTCATTTTCAAATTCTAGATTTGGAAGAAAATCATGTTATAACTCTGTAAGCCCTAATTCACAGCAGAATGAAAGATGAGAGAGAAAATAAAATGAGTTTATTGTCAGAAATATAGTACTTAAGAGACCAATGACTATGATTGGCAATACCACAATTAAAATATATAATAAAATATTTTTAATAAATACTTTTAAAAATTCACATGGCAAGGGAAGCATGATTCACATTACCTTTGTAAGTACCCCATCTGCAAACTGGTGAGGTTGATGCAATTGAGCTTTTGATTCAGGTTTTGAATTATAAACCCTGAAGGTCTAACCCCCAAAGGATCAATGTTTTCATCTAGTTGGGTCTTATCAGCTTTTTCAGTTTAAACTTTTTCTTGGAAATACTTTTTACTTCTAATATCCAATGATCATTTTTATTTCCTCTTTGTTGCATTTAAAGAGTTTTACTAGAGGAAAAAGTATTAAGAAATGCTATGTAACTTAGCAGAGTTTCCTTTAATTAGTACATTTTTTAAATAACAGAAGGGTTATACTTCATTAACTTCTGTAACATTAAAAGGACTACACTACCAACCATCAATAGGTTAAATCTACCATGGTGGAATTTGAACATGAAAAAGTGAAACACAGATATATGTTGTAAAATGTCAATACCAATTAATTATCTTGATTAACTCTGCAACTCATATTAACAGTGATGATGCTGTTTATTAAAAATAAAGATTCTGTTTCATTTTTGACAAATCTAATCCATGGCTTTAATGCTAAAAATGTAATTAAATCTAAATCAATTCATATATATTCATGTCATTTATTGTATTGACTATTGAGCTGTAAAAGACAAATTTAAATCTATTTTCATAAGATTTGAACTCAGGACTCTTAATAAAATATCAAACTATTTTCCATAAATCATTTGTTTCTTCCCACTTTCACTCGTGCCATTTCCACTACATACTATTAATAAATTATACCTGAAAAAGCAAAGAAAAACTTGTTTACTGTTATCTGCTGCCTGAAAGAATCTAGATACACATAGGAAGTCTGTGCTATAAATTTTGGTCTCAGCTTTTAAGCTTTTGCTTCTTGAACAAAAAGAGTCAGTCCAACCTTTTGCTGTGGTGATTTATCTCAATGGGTGGGATTGAGACTGGGGAAGTAACAGATATAAAAAATTTTCACTCACATACTGTCAGCTATAAATTTGAAAGAGTTAAGCACATATTCTTTTGATTAATTTGGCTGTTTTGAATGTCCTCTCTCAAGAAGAGAGAAAGAAAATGTTCCAGTTCAGTCAGTCATCAGTTCTCATACCCTATCAGCCTCACTAGATTGTTAAAAGAGTTGTTTGAAAATTCATGTGTCTATAATTGTAATGGCATTCTTTTGAGTTTATCTCTGCCTTCACTTGTCTCAATCAGTAGCAAGTATGATTTCATTTGGCAGTTGTTGATGTTTTTTTAATGTTTTTTTTTTCTTTTTGTACCCTGCCTCCTTTTTTTTTTTTAGGGAGAGGATACACCCTTATTTTTGGCATATATTGATAGTGTCTTGTTTGTGGCAATCCTTGAATTAAAATTTATTTTCTTTCTTTGAGTGTATGTCTCTGCTTCACACTTTTATCAATCATTAACTCATTTCTTTCAGGTTTGTTTTTTGATAAAAACAAAGTGGTGAGGGTTGTATTTTTGGGGCTTGCAATGAAAATGCTTTAGTGACAACTTTTGAATAATTTTTTATGCTTTTGGATTTTGTTTTTCATTTATATTTTGAGTTACAAAGCATGAACAACAACAACAAATCCTAAACTATCTTCAGTTCCCATTGCAAATCTACTCTGCAACAAGATACTGGAATAAATAGAATATTAAACCCACTCAATAAAAACACACACACACACACACACACACACACACACACACACACACACACTATAAATTTAATATTATTTCTGTTTCTTTTCCTTGAACCTCTCTTTTTGTTTATACTCCTCTTTAATATTGGAGTATATCCTGAAACACTGGATCCACTTCTGTTCCTTTCATTTAGCGTATTTATTTTCATTGTACACAGTCTTTCATTGTTATTATTACATATAATTTTTCCATGCTTTTTCAATCTTTTACTTTTCTCTTTACAAGCTTTAAATATTTATTTGTTTGTCTACCTCTTAATTCATAATCTTCCTCTGTTTTACTTGTGTGTGTGTGTGTGTGTGTGTGTGCATGCACATAATCCATAATTGTTAGTCCAACAAAATATATTCTGTTTCACCTATGGCTCATTGGTAACTAAACTACAAAATTTAGAAAGAGCTTATTTATAATGTATGGCTAGAAGTAACATAGCTTCTTTCTTTTTGGACTCTGCACCTCTGGAATGTGTGTGTGAGAGAGAAGGAGAGAAAATTTACAAGAGCCTATCCTTGTTGTGGTGTGGTGGTGTGTATGCCTCAGTGACCTTGAATGTTATGACAGCAGAGTACAAGTTCCAGGCTGGGGACATCTCATGCTGGACAGAAACTAGACTCATATGGGGCTCCTTTTCCCAGAGATGAAAATGGGTTTGCATAAGGCCAACATCCCTGCCTAGAAAATAGCAAAGTTAGAGGAGCACCACTGACAATTCAAAACCAAGACCTTGGAAAGAAAGGCAACCCAGTGGTGAAGAGTTGATAATGGCCAATGCTCCTTAATGAGTTTTTGACTTAACCCTTTAGCATTCAGATTACTCTGTCAAAAGTAATGCCTATTTATTCACATTGTTTTGAGTTGATTACACACTATCTCACAGCTCTGCTATTTCAATGATGCAAATGTTTATTTTTAGAATAGCATTATAGGATAGGTGTGAGAGGTTTGATCTGGTCAGTTTGAACATGAAACAAGTAGAATATTTTGGCCTGATATGGCTGACACAGTTCTATATTTAAGAGATGAGTTATTATGTACATTATTTACATTTGATGGATATTTGTCCTCATCTTGTTTGTTGTTAACACAGCATTTTGGCTGGTATACCATCCAGCCTTCATCAGGTGTCTTGGGGGAAATTTCGAACCTGGCTTCTCATTCTTCTAAGAATGATAATAAGCTGTAATCATTCCTTCATTTAATTATCATAATATTCATTCATTCATTCTTTCAGTATTCACACTATCATGATGGATGCAAGCATGGCTGTGTGATTAAGAAGTTTGCTTTGTAACTACATAAATCCAGGTTCAATCCTGCTATGTGGCACTTTGGGCGAGTGGCTTCTTCTATAATCTCAGTTTCCTCAATATCGTATTTGCGGAATTTGTTAGACAGAAATTGTGCAAATGCAAATATACATCTGTGAAAGATGTAAGCATCAAAGTCCCCTTCATTATTTGATTTGCATTGAATTACAGCCTCCACCCCACTTCACTTGTATCACCAGAAAGGCTGTAAGCCACTGCTTCACCTTTTAGAGCTGCAACTAAAACAAAATGCTGTTCTCTGAGGGTGTCTTAGCGTCACTCAGTAAGACCTTTGTTAGTCCATCTCCAGCTATCAATTTGAAGCTATATATGGCCATGGTACATCCACATTATGGGTTTGTATCACTAGTCATGAACCCCTGCCTTTTTCAGCATACCAGTGTCCTTTCAGAAACATGCAACCAACCGAAGACCCACTGTCTTGCATCTACCATACACTGAACATCTCTTGGTTCCCTGAGCATGAACACATTAAATTTCTGACATCTGGGAACTGACTTTGTAGACACCCACAAGATGATCCCTCATCTTTGCAACAACAGCCTTGGGCACCTTTTTGAATTCCATATGTCTGACACTTGTAGACATGCTTACAAAATTATAAAAGGACAACACCATCCATGACTTTCAGAAACGCTTTTTCACACTCAGAATTGCTGAAGCATGGAATAAATGGAATAAACTATCTGCATCAGTTGTTAGCTGTTGGGACACTACAACGTTCAAAACTTCCATGTTTCCTGAAATTCACCAACAACACACCTGGTGCCCCCATTCTGTTTCTTTTTAATGACTTACTACTATTCACTTCCTTTGATTATTCTATGTACTGTTTATGCACTGTGAGCTACTTTTTCTGATAAGTTGTAGTTCACCTGAGCACTGTATACTATAAATTCATTACACACACACACACACACACACACACACACACACACACACACACACACACACACACACACACATATAGTAATCATTGTCATCATTTAACATCTGTTTTCCATGCTGGCATGCGTTGGTTGGTTTGACTGAAAACTGGTAAGCTGAGGCATTGCACCAGTTACAATCTGATTTGGCATGGATTCTACAGTTGGATGCTCTTCCAAATGCCAACCACTCCAAAAGTGTAGTTTCTGACTATTGAATTTTACTCTCAAGGTTTTAGCTTAGCCCCGGGTTATGCGGAAAAAGAGATAAAAGACCCTTGACCAAAATTAGATACTTCACAGTGGTATCAAACTTTACCTCATAACCACTTTAGAAATGCTTTCATCTATAAATCTACACATCTATATGTATTTGTGTCTGTTTGTACACAAATATGTGTGTGTACACAAATATGTGTGTGTACACACATATGCACAATTTTATGTTTTGAAGATTGTTACAAATAATACCTGAGCTATTTCGTGTTATATGAACATAGAAAGCCTGTTACGTGTCCTCCTTGTATAATAAACTAGATGCCTCATTTGAAAATTGGTTGTTGAATGTTATATTAAGATATTTATGTTAATTATTCAGCTTAATGTATATGCATGTTCTCACATACACACGCATTCACCACCACATCACACCACTCATTGCCATGCAATCATCATCATCGTCATCATGTCTATTTTTCCCTGCTTGTATACTCTTTTACTCTTTTACTTGTTTCAGTCATTTGACTGCGGCCATGCTGGAGCACCGCCTTTAGTCGAGCAAATCGACTCCGGGACTTATTCTTTGTAAGCCCAGTACTTATTCTATCGGTCTCTTTTGCCGAACCGCTAAGTGACGGGGACGTAAACATACCAGCATTGGTTGTCAACCAATGCTAGGGGGGACAATCACGTAAACACAGATACAAACACATATATATACATATATACGACAGGCTTCTTTCAGTTTCCATCTACCAAATCCGGTCACAAGGCTTCGGTCGGCCCGGGGCTATAGCGGAAGACACTTACCCAAGGTGCCACGCAGTGAGACTGAACCCGGAACCATGTGGTTGGTAAGCAAGCTACTTACCACACAGCCACTCCTGCTTGTATGAGTGTGATTGTTTTGCTTTTCCCCCCCTAGCATAGCGTGTCACCACTTGTTATCGCCCCTTGTTATCTCCTTGGTGGTGTTTCGCCTCTTGAGATCTGCCTTCGCCACTTCTTCCCATGTGTTCCTCGGGTCTTCTACTCAATTATAAGAAAGCATCTCTTGACGCCAAAGTAAACATCACAGTCTACATTAACACTGTGCCTCTATATCAATATTACCCCCAAAGATGGAGAGAGAGAAGGGGAGGAAGAGAGAGTGAGAGAGATGTAACGACACTGGAGTAATGAAGAAAGAAGCAAAAAAACTAGAAAATTTTAAAATTTTGTTTTAAAGTAAGTTTCTAATGTTGATTCACAGGAAGCTGTGAGGATACCAGAATAAATGTTTTACAATATTTAGTTAATCTAAAGCGCCGAGCTGGCAGAAACGTTAGCACGCCGGGTGAAATGCTTAGCGGTATTTCGTCTGCCGATACGTTCTGAGTTCAAATTCCGCCGAGGTCGACTTTGCCTTTCATCCTTTCGGGGTCGATAAATTAAGTACCAGTTGCACACTGGGCTCGATATAATCGACTTAATCCGTTTGTCTGTCCTTGTTTGTCCTCTCTGTGTTTAGCCCCTTGTGGGTAGTAAAGAAATAGGTATTTCGTCTGCCGTTACGTTGTGAGTTCAAATTCCGCCGAGGTCGACTTTGCTTTTCATCCTTTCGGGGTCGATAAATTAAGTACCAGTTTCGCACTGGGGTCGATGTAATCAACTCAATCCCTTTGTCTGTCCTTGTTTGTCCCCTCTATGTTTAGCTCCTTGTGGGTAGTAAAGAAATATATATATTCAAACACACACACACATGCACATACTATTACACATCAGCATACACACATTCTCTCTCTCTCTCTGACACACACACACACGCTGTTCACGCGCGCACACGCATGCTCCTTGCTTTCCTAAAATTTCATTCCAGCTGAGTTGTGAAAGAAATCTATTCTCTTATTACTGGCCACCAACCAGATTGGGAACAAATGCTAAGACAAGAGTTGCACTTTTATTTCAACTGTTATTTTCTTATGTCGAAGATGTTGTTTTTACTTTTCTTCCAGTTTTTATTCCTTGCTTAATTTCCAGTTCTTCATCATCATCATCAGCATCAGCATCAACTTTGTAATTATTGTGTAAACTTATCTGGATTTGGCAGTTCTTATCTCACAGTTGCCTCCCTTCCCTTCCCCCCTTTGCTAGTGTCCCCCACCCCCTCCCTCTCTTTGGAACTCTCAAAAGTTTTTTTTTCAGAAA
Organism: Octopus sinensis; assembly: GCF_006345805.1. Lineage (NCBI taxonomy): Eukaryota > Metazoa > Mollusca > Cephalopoda > Octopoda > Octopodidae > Octopus > Octopus sinensis. Next base: position 49,206,048 of record NC_042997.1, on the reverse strand, counting down.
CCTATTCACACAAACCCACTTGCACATTCATGTATGTGTGTGTGTAAATAAGTAAACACACACGCATACATAGATGTGTGTTAGTGCATATATGTACACCTCTATATATATACACCAACGGGTACTACTTAAGAAGAGTGGTCCCGGTGCGCGTACTCGCACATCCGCGCTAGCTAGTCGTGACTAGTCGATCCTACAACGACTACCTAGCAAAGTAAATAAAACACAAAATAAATAATTTTTTTAAAACAAAGTAAATAAAACACAAAAACAAAGTAAATAATTTTTTTTAAAACAAAGTAAATAAAACAAAAACACAAAGTAAGGATCGACTAGTCACGACTAGCTAGCGCGAGTGCACGCACCGGGACCACTCTTCTTAAGTAGTACCGATATGTGTTAGTACATATGTACGTCTATATATATAAACCAATGTATATACACGGGTGTTTCTGACACATTGTGCTTTTATGTGTGTGCAATTGTGAGTACATGTGTACGTGTATATGTGTGTGCATATACATGTGTGTGTGTGTGAGTGAGCATGTTAGACTAATTGTGTTTATGTACGTGTATACATATACACACTCATATTGTATACACGAGAGAAGGAGAGAGAGAGAAGGAGAGAGAGAGGGATTGTGTGTGTATAACTTTCACCAGTTTAATTATTCTTAATTATTCTTGATAACATTTGCCATTAGCCAGATTCTCACTTGATGGCATTTACAGTTTTTAGTACTTTCAGTTTTAGGTTTCTGTGCTATTTTGCTCTCGATTTTATTGTTGTTATATTTTTACTTAGTCCTTTGTTCCTTTTTGTTTTGCTTCTGTCGTTGAAATTTTTCTCAGTTGTTCATTTACTATGGTGAAGCCGGCATTGTCTGATTAGTTAGGTTACTAGAATCCTGACTGAAAAGGCTGTAAGTTCAAACTCTCTCAACACGTGTTGTTTGTGTTGTGTCCTTAGGCCTAGTGATAATCATCATCATCATTTAATGTCCGTTTTCTGTGCTAGCACGGGTTGGACGGTTCGACCGGGGTTTGGGAAGCCAGGAGGCTGCACCAGGCTCCAGTCTGATCTGGCAGTGTTTCTACAGCTGGATGCCCTTCCTAACGCCAACCATTCCGTGAGTGTAGTGGGTGCTTTTTATGTGTCACCGGAGGCTGGCAGCGACCACGATCGGTTGGTGCTTTTTACGTGCCACCGGCACAGAAGCCAGTCAAGGCGGCGCTGGCATATAGCTGAAATCCGTTTTCAGCAATCATATTTAACCCTTTTATCATATAAACCAACCATACCTGACCAAAATATTCTACCTGTTTTGTGTTCAAACCAGCCAGATCTGACCTCTCCCACCTACCCTACAATGTCATTCTAAAAATAAACTGTCACATCATCAAAATCTCAAAGCTACAGGATAATGCATAATTATTTCAAAACTGAATAAGCAAGCATTACATTTGACAGGTATACATAAATAAGCATACTACACACATACCGTAAATCCTTGAGTATAATCCGCATTTCCTCCCAAAATTTAAAGGTGAAAATCCCTAGTGCGTACTATATACGAGGTTAAAAATGATTAATATTTTCTAAGCAATGTCCGAGTCTCTATTTGCTGTTCGGCAATGTTTATTCAGACGCATTTTGTGTTGTCGGGCGCGAAAATACCTGAAGCTAAGCCTGAAAGCAATGAAGTCATAAAAATATCATCCATAACTTGCAGTAAGCAACATTTATTAAAATAAAAGTATTCAGAACACAGAATAACATGTAACAAAAACAATTTACAAACATATTTACATTCCCATATAATAATTAAGAATATCATTATTGTATTACGCATACGCGGAAGTGTTTGTTCGATTAGGTGCTGCTGGCTTAGAGAAAGGATGCATATTATACACAAGGTTTAGGTTTATCAGAGGTACAACCCCCTAAAAGTCCCCTGTGTATTTTACTCAAGGGTAGACTATACTCGAAGATTTACGGTAGTTGTATGTACTATGTATATATATTCGAACACACACACACTAAGTAGTTAAAGAGTTACAGCTAGTTAACCCTTTAGCATTTAAACCAGCCATACCGGACTCAGATATTCTGTCTGTTTTATGTTCAAATCAGCTAGATTTGGTCTCTCACACCTACTCTATAATGTCATTCTAAAAATATACAATCATGTCATCAAAATGTGGAAGTTATGAGATAGTGCATGATTAATTAAAATCAATATGCTTAAGTATTACATTTAATTGAGTAATTTGAATGCTAAAGGAATAGGTTAGTTGTCAGAATATTATTTGACTAATTATTGGTTTAGGATCTGCTAGTTTTTAAATAATTTCTAAATAAGATGTTTACTAGAGATACTTAACTCTTGCTGGTTCAATGTATCAAAAGGTAAATAATAAACCAGGTATAGGAAATTTGTTTTTGATAAATGAGCCACATGTGACACGGTTTATTATCAGGTGGGCTGGACTACTGTAAATATTTGCGGTAATTTTTATTAGGTATGCCATTCAGAATGTCTTGCAGGTTGCAGTTTGCCCACAGGCGCAGGAGTGGCTGTGTGGTAAGTAGCTTGCTTACCAACCACATAGTTCCGGGTTCAGTCCCACTGCGTGGCACCTTGGGCAAGTGTCTTCTACAATGGCCTTGTGCCGACCAAAGCCTTGTGGGTGGATTTGGTGGACAGAAACTGAAAGAAGCCCGTCGTATATATATATATATATATATATATATACATATATATGTATGTTTGTGTTTGTCTCCCCCCCACATCGCTTGACAACTGATGCTGGTGTGTTTAAGTCCCTGTAACTTAGCGGTTCGGCAAAATACACCGATAGAATAAGTACTAGGCTTGCAAAGAATAACTCCTGGGGTCGATTTGCTCGACTAAAGGCAGTGCTCCAGCATGGCCACAGTCAAATGACTGAAACAAGTAAAAGAGAAATTTATATAAACCATTGCTTTCCTTCTTTCCTTTTCCTTGGTCACTTGAGCAATTGTACATGCCTAAGCTTATTAAGTATGCTTTCGCTACACTTCTCTGGTGTTGGTCCTACAAAAAAGTGCACCCAGTTCATTCTGTAAAGTGGTGGTTAATAAGAAGAGCATCCAGCTGTAGAAACCAAGCCAAATTACTCATAAAGCACCAGTTAATGAGAGCAGTGGATCCCTATAAGAAAGGACTGAGTCAATAATGATCCATTCCACCCATACCAGCATGGAAAGCAGATATGATACTGATAGGTTCATATTACCACTGTGAGGATTTCATATCATAATATTCATATTATTTAAATATCTCATGTGGCTGAGTTTAGGTAGAAGCATTTATGACATGACCTTGTTTAATCACCTGCTTACGTGTCAAGGTAAATATATTTTGAATGAATGAATATTACAAAAATTTCAATGGAAGAAGACACAGTTATAAGTAGCATGTTTCCATATTTAATTCGAAAGTTTGAGTTTGCACAACTTTTCAACGCTTTCCATGGGTTTCAGCACTCCCATATTTTATGGAGCTGTGATCCAGAAGTGGGTTGAAGTGTTGGAAGCCCCTTTAGAAAAATTAAGTTTTTCCTTTTCTTTCTTTTCCCTTTAGTTCAGTTGTATTGAAAGGAAAAATATTCTCCTCTTCCTCATCATTTTATGCTTGCATCTCTATTCTGGTTTGGGCTCGGCAAGTTTAGTGTTGGAGCATTTCACAAGATGCTCTTCCTATCACCAATGCTTTTAGTGACCTCTTATGGCATGCAGGGATAAGGGGTACCTATTCTAAAACCAGGCTACAAATGGCAAATATGTGTGTGTGTATTGAGAACATGCTAATCATTTATATTATATGAAATTAGCAGTATCGCCCGGCGTTGCTCGGGTTTGTAAGGGAAATAACTATATAAGCATTTTTAGAGATGTAAAGTATAATAGCTATCTCAATATGGCTAACCACAAAGGGGGGGGGGTTGTTACTGTAGCTTTTTAGGTTCTGAGATTTAATAATACATTTTTAGAGAGTTACTTCCCTTATATAATAGCGAAAAAATGCATTAAAATGGAAAAAAATGATGGTAAATTATTTTTAAAATCGTAGACTCATCATAGATGCGCGCTAATACCCAGAAGGGCTCGATATGAATCACGACTATAAGATACCCGAATTTGGTTAAACTGCACCGCAAAATGTAGGAGTAGTTAGGAATCTAAATCGTAGGAGACAGACACACAACTTCACTTTTATATATAAAGATATTATACGGTAAGAAAAAAAGCACCCAGTACATACTTTAGAGTGATTAGCATTAGAGAGAGCATCCAATAGTAGAAACCATTCCAAAGCAGACACTGGAGCTTGATGCAGTTCTTGACCCATTTGATCTATCAAATAGTCCAACTCATGCATGCATGAAACATAGATATTAAGTGATAAGGATGATGGTGAATCTTGTTGTGTAAATAGGCACAAAATAACACAAACTTAATTTTTCAGAAAATCCATTCTATTTTTGCTAGCTGGCAGAATTGTTAACACACTGGGTGAAATGCTTAGCAGCATTTTGTCTGTCTTCACATTCTGAGTTTAAATTCCTCCGAGGTCATCTTTGTCCTTCATCCTTTCAGAGTCAATAAAATAAGAACCATTTGAGTTCTGGGGTTGATGCAGTCGATTTACCCCAGCCCCAAAATTGTTGATCTTGTGCCAAAATTTGAAATCCCTATTTTATAACGTCAGTTGATATGATTTTAAACCTTGAAGTATACGGTTCATTGAACTGAAGCCCTGTCAATGATGTGGAATTTTTTAGTTATATTTGAATGGGACCTCTGTTGACCGAAAATGTTTAAGGAAAAGCATTAGCATTTTTTTAAGGCATGTGCTGGGGAGGAAAGTCTTCTGTGCTTCCTTGCTGTTTTTGTATTGAATGGGTTAACAGACTCTGGGCTACTTCTTTAAAGATTAAACTTCCTTATAATTACTTCAGTGTTATTGTTACCAATGCCTGTTTTGTTTTAGATAATCTGGAGCCAGATAGAATTTCTTTAGTTCCGGTCCTCAGGCAATATTATGCGTACATATTTATGAGATCTGTTATGCATATCTTCTTTTTTGTGCAGAGGGCATATAGCATTAATATGGTAATTTCTTTCTTGGGAACTTGAAAGCATTTTCGAAAAGTTATTGTGATATTTATTTTAAATTTCCTGCTCAAATGGTAGAAAGCCAGATGTTTTACTAAATTAACAAACCCCCCACCCATTTCCTTTTTTTTTGTAGTTAAACTTTTGGTGGACAAAGTCTGCTGTCTGGTTTTGAAACCAAGTAAGAACAGCTTCCATTACAATGCTAATTTCTATATTAGAAAACCTGGTTGTGGCTTTCCTTACAATTTAAAGAATGAGGCCAATGAAAAATTTTAATTCACCATTTAGAAATAAAGAAATAGTTGATGTTACATTGTAATTAATGCAAATGTTAAATTTGCTAATTCAACATTCTATGTTGACTTGTACAACAAAGCCTTAATTTCTGATGAGAGAGAGAGAGAGAGAGAGACTAGTGATAGTTACTACTCTGCTAGGTTTATCTCCACATCCTTTCTCTTTCTCTCCTCTCATCTCTAAGTCGACAGGCTTTTGATTTTCATAAAAAAATGTTGCATATCTGTTCCTTCCTTTAAGTTGAAAAATAAAAGTAAATTTTTTTTTTTCCCTCTGATCTGCATGAAAAGTCTTGCTGAAACAGAACCATGTATCACTGTTACATAATATCTGCTGCATTTTTTTATTTATTTACTAAATAAATGTAGACTTAGAGACTTAAAGATACATTACTCTGAATAACTAAAAAATTTATTTCCTAGGCATTTCAATTCTTCAGAGATAACCATTGCAAACAATTTTTTGTCATTTTTATTCTCTTGTTATGTTTGATTTTCAATCTAGCCGATGAAACAATACACACACAAAACTAAATTGATAAAAATCTTTGTTGTTTACATGAAGTGAAATTGAGAAAGGGAATTGATGAGATTCTTGTTATTTCCATGAACTAAAAGTGGAACTTGAATCAAAACTAATTTTGTTTACCCACAGAAATTCAAATTTTCAATATTCAGTTATATTTTTCTTAAGAGTTCAAGTTTCAATCTCATATTGTCTTGTAATAATATCAACCAAAAAGTAAACGGTAATATCAAGAGAAAATTTAAAGTTCTCTTTGTACATCATCATCATCATCATCGTTTAAGGTCCGTTCTCCATGCTAGCATGGGTTGGACGGTTCGACCGGGGATCTGGGAAGCCAGAAGGCTGCACCAGGCTCCAGTCTCATCTGGCAATGTTTCTACAGCTGGATGCCCTTCCTAACGCCAACCACTCCGTGAGTGTAGTGAGTGCATTTTACGTGCCACTGGCACGGAAGCCAGTCGAGGCGGCACTGGCATCAGCCACGATTCGGATGGTGCTTTTTACGTGCCACAGGCAAACTAGTTACTTGCAAACTATCACACCTAAATGGTACTCGGTATTTCTGTTTTTTTTTTGTTAAGAATGTTACCAATAATTTTAATGACTGATGCCAATAAAAAATATTATCACATTATCATCATCATCATCATTTAACATCCATTGTCCATGCTGGTATGGGTTGGATGGTTTGACCAGGGCTGGCAAGCTGGGGAGCTGTACCAGACTCTAGTCTGATTAGGCATGATTTTCGCAGCTGGATGCCCTTCCTAATGCCAACCACTCCAAGAGTGTAGTGGGTGCTTTCATGTGCCACTGGCACGGGTGCCATTTGCATGACACCAGTGTCTGCCGCAAGTACAATTTCACTTGGCTTGATGGATCTTCTTCTCCAGCATGACATAATGTCATTTGCCTCCATAAGGCCCAGCACTTGAAAGATGCTTTTTATATGCTACTAGCATCAGTCACTTTGCTTCCGTGAGGCCCAACGCTCAAAAGGTGCTTTGTACATGCCACTGGCACAAATGCTAGTTACATGGCACCAACATTGGTCACGACTACAATTTCATTTCATAATAAAGAACTCATTAATATTTAAGTATGATTTATCCTTTATTCTATCGGCACAAGGCCTGAATTTTTTGTGGAGCAGGCTAGTTGATTACATTGACTCCAGTGTTCGACTGGTACTTAATCATTGACCCTGAAAGTTTGAAAGGCAAAGTCAACCTCAGTGGCATTTGAGCTCAGATTGTAAAGATCCAGAAGAAATGTCTCTAAGCATTTTGTCCAAGGTGCTAACAACACTGCCTGTTAGACACCTTTGAGTATAATTAATGGAAATATTTAAATTTCTTGACATTTTTAGCATTCAATGTTGACTGCTTCCTGTAACAAATATATTTTCTTTCTAATAAACTTGAGAAAACACTTTCAGTTTATCAACTGAAAAATTTTTTTAAAAGTGCTGAAGAAAAAAAAAGTTTTTTATAATCTTTTATCTTTTACTCGTTTCAGTCATTAGGCTGTGGCCATGCTGGGGCACTGCCTTGAAGAGTCTTTTAGTTGAATGAATTGACCCCTGTACTTATTTTTTCCTTTAAGCCTAGTTCTTATTCTACTGGTCTCTATTGCCAAACTGCTAAATTATGGTGGTGTAAACACACCAACACCAGTTGTCAAGTGGTGGTGGGGGACAGACAGAAACTCAAATGCATGAACATATATATATATGTCAGACTTCTTTCAGTTTCTGTTTACCAAATCCACTCACAAGGCTTTGATCAGCCTCAGGCTGATCAAAAAGTAAAAGATACTTCCCCAAGGTGTGCCATGCAGCAGTACTGAACCTGAAACCATGTGGTTGGAAAGCAAGCTTCTTATTTCTTCATTGCCTACAAGGGGCTAAACATAGAGGAGACAAACAAGGACGGACAAAAGAATTAAGTCGATTACACAGACCCTAGTGCATAACTGGTACTTAATTTATCGACCTCAAAAGGATGAAAGGCAAAGTCGACCTCGGCAGAATTTGAACTCAGAAATACCGCTAAGCATTTCGCCCAGCTCGCTGCCTTATCACACAGCCGCACCTGTTTATTATCACACAGTCACACCTGTCTCTTATCACACAGCCACACCTGTCTCGAAAAACATAAAAGAAGTGAAAGGATTTTTGTATTTCCCTCTTCATGTCAACACAGTATATCACATCTAGGGTTGTTTTCAATTATTACTTCTGTTTCTTTGTACTGGCATCACTGCCCTTGTTATCCCCTCCCAACAAGTCTGACTCACCTCTATATAATGTATGCTAGCCATATATCCCCTCTATGCAAGATACTTATGCTTGTCCCTCCATTATACCTTAGCCTTGGCATAAAGCCTCATCCCTGCCCATGAATGCTCACTTAGTAGCGGGAGCTTATTTCTTTTCTCTTGTTCTCTTTCTGCCTTGCAATTTAATTGGTAACCTTACTAGTGCTGGTGGCATGAACAAAAAAATGCACCCACTACATACTTTAAGGTAGCTAGTGTTAAGAAGGGCATCTAGCCATAGAAACCATACCAAAGCTGACACTGGAGTTAAGCATAGCCTTGTACCCTGAAGCTTGCTGAATCCTGCCAAACCCTCAAACTCATGCCAGCATGGAAAATAGACATAAAATGATGAGGATGATGATGTTCTTCATCGTTTAACCTCTTACATTCATTCAGCTCTCTGTCAGTGAGCTGGCAGAATCATTTGTGTACTGGGCAAAATGCTTAGTGGTATTTATTTTAAGAGGTCCGCTTTGCTTTCCATTCTCATGGAGTTAGTTGATAAAATAGAGTACCAGTCAAGTACTGGGTTTGAAAAAAATTAACTATTCCCATTTTCTCTAAAATCACTGGCATTGTACCAAAAAGTTTGCAGTGATTATTGCGTTCTTGGTATTTTTCTTGAATTTTCATGTGTTTGCTTAGCAGCATGTCTGTTAGTTATATTGCTGGAAAAAAAATTGAAGGCAATTTTGTTTGCATTTATGGGAAAATATTCAATGCCTAAACAAATATATTATTCATGTTTTCTTCATCTCTCCTGCTGTTTTGTTTAAACAATTTAAACAATAAAAACATTTCACTAAATTTGGGATTAAAATAACACTTTGAAAACATTCTTCAAAAATCATGGAAATAATTATTGTTTAGATAACTTTTTATAATTTAGTTCTTAAATTCCTACAGAATTATTATTTCCTCCCTTTTTTTCTTAAATTCTATTTTTCAATTTAATATAGCTATTAATAAAAAAAACCCCAAAAAACCTCTTAACCACTGGAAAATTCTATTCTTGGTCAGCTTACACCCCACCCCACCCCACATCACATCAACACTTCAAGACGTTTTCATAAAACTTGTGCATGTTTATACATTTGTAGTTCTGTAAATTCAAGTATTTGTCTGTCTAAATTCAAATTGAATACGATTTCTTTTGATGTCTCATTCTGTTTGATGACTTAGTCATAAAGTGGGAACGGTAACTATTTTGCCAAAATTTAGTCATCAGAATAATATCCTTTGTTTGAAGCTGTGAAACAGTGTCTTTGGTAACCTGTTTCATTGTTAGCTTTAGTTATCTGTGGATATCTACATGCTTAACCCTTTAGCATTTAAACTGGCCATTTCCAGCCAAAATGTTCTATCTTTTTTTTATGATCATATCTACCCTCTCACATCTATTCTACAACATCATTGTAAAAATAGTTACATATTCAAAACCTTGAAGCTATGAGATAATGTATGATTAATTCAAATAATGTGAACAAAATATTACATTTGTTAGAGTAATATGAATACAAGTGTTAAGAGACCATTTGCTGGGTTTTGGAATGGTACTTGGTTTCCATCTTTTTTAAATTGCTTCTTTCTAAATCATTGTATCACCTAGTGGACAGTTAATACAAGGGAGATATTAATTTCTTCATAATATTTGGCAGGATTAAAAGTTCGAAATTGAAATTAAAGAATGAGAAAAAGGATGCATAGAATACACACAAAGAACTTTCCTTTGTGCTCATATCTTGAAGTTCTTAAAATTTTGTATCAATGGTAATCTTATATGGCACTATTTCATTCTTTTTAGAATTCATAAACTGAGACATATTAAGCATTTTACATTTTTTTGCTAGAAGTTTGTGTGTGTGTGTGTGTGTGTGTGTGTACTTATATACTCACATACATACACAAGTGTTTCTCTGTGTGATTATATATCTACATATATCTTGTATCATACTTCAGATGTAAAAGTCAATATGGACATCCCCAAATATTAATGAAATTTCTTGCTCCTCTCCTTCTCTTTATTAATGTGAAAAAGAAAGTTTGCATTCTTGTGATTCTTGTAATTCTATTTATGATGTTAGACACATTTAAAATGTTCTAAACCCTCTCTTTTTATTAAATGTGCAATTCATTCACTCCCTTTCAACCTCTACAAGGCCCCTTTGTAACTTCAGGCAGGAGTCTAGCCATTCCACCCCATATGAGAAATACTACTCTAGACTTTTTGCTTTCTATGAATTTGTGTTCTAATTACTGTTCTAATCACTTAACCCTTTAGCATTTACCCTGTTCTAAATTTTGATTGAATTTGTGTTCTAATCACTGTCTTCCTCTGACTGTTAACTCTAAACCAGTTCTTAAGGTTTAGATTGAAAATCCAGGAAATCCAGCTTCTTTGTTGCAGGCTGTTTGGTTACAAAGCTTGCTTTTCAACCACACGGTTTCACTATGCCAGCATAGAAAATGGATGTTAAATGATGATGATGATGATGATGATGAGTACCCTGGGCAAATGTCTTCTGCTACAGCCCTGAGCTGACCAATGTATTGTGAGTGTGTTTGACAGAGAGAAACTGTGTGGAATGCCATCTTGTATACATGCATGTATGTCTTTGATTCTGGGTTTGTCTCCACCACTGTTTGATAACTGGTGTTAGTTTAGTTACACTCTTGTTACTTACGGGTTCACAAAAGACACCCAATATAATAAGTATTAGTTCTTGAACAGAATAAGTTACTGAGGTTGATTTATTTGGACTAAAACCCTTCAAGGCAATGCCCCAGGATGGGCTGCAGACCAACGATTGAAACAAGTAAAAACTAAAAGATAGAAGAGGCTCTTTATTGAGAATTTTCAATTTCGACTGCCCATCTTGTATACTAACGTGGGAAAAAATGGTTGTAAAAACAAGTAAACAAACTGCTTTAAGCGCAGGAGTAGATGTGTGGTAAGTAGCTTGCTAACCAACCACATGGTTCCGGGTTCAGTCCCACTGCGTGGCATCTTGGGCAAGTGTCTTCTGCTATAGCCCCGGGCCGACCAATGCCTTGTGAGTGGATTTGGTAGACGGAAACTGAAAGAAGCCTGTCATATATATGTATATATATATAAGTGTGTGTGTGTGTGTGTGTCTGTGTTTGTCCCCCTAGCATTGCTTGACAACCGATGCTGGTGTGTTTACGTCCCTGTCACTTAGCGGTTCGGCAAAAGACACTGATAGAATAAGTACTGGGCTTACAAAGAATAAGTCCCGGGGTTGAGTTGCTCGACTAAAGGCGATGCTCCAACATGGCCGCAGTCAAATGACTGAAACAAGTAAAAGAGTAAAGAGTAATAACTGAATGATCAATGTTTTGTATCACTGCACTGATGCGGCTTTGTGACTCTAGTGAAGATACTTCGCTCTTAAATAGCTGTAATTAGATGATATTAAGTGATGCAACTACTGTAGAACTGCAGTAGGAGCATTGCATAAGTGTCTCATTTGCTGGTATTGCTGAATTCCCATTGACTTTCTTGCAGAGGGATGGGCTCCACAAACTAAATGACTTGCCCTAAATACACTTTATCTCCAAGCAAACAGATAATGTTAAATTTGAAAACAAAAATTAAAAAATAATTATATAATTCTCCACCTTTTCCACATCAGTATATATATATATATGCATAGGGGTGTGTATTTATGTGTTAAAGAAATTCTCAAATGTTGCAAGCAGTATCATATATCTTATTCCCATTAAATAGCAATTGAGAAAACTTTATTCAGAAGGGTGCATAGATATTTAATTAATTAAAAAAAAAATACATGCACTTACAGAACATACATAGAAAATGCAGCAATGCATGTAAAACCACAACTCCTTTCATCACTCTTTTATTAACGAGCTCACAACTGAGATATATTTTTTATTTAACATTACTGCTATATCAACAATTTAATTTACACTATAATTAAAATATTTTATCAATTTCTATTAGTTTTTTTTTCCCTTTCTTCCTGGACCTTTTTCTTAAGTTCATTGATAGTGGAATTACTGTAATCAGAACATGAGGAAGTGTTATCTGTTAACTCTGCTTTAAACAGCTGTGAATTTGAATGTCTATAAATGAAAAATGCAGTGCCTCTGTAAACTTCGATGCCATTTAAAAACTAGTGTATAGGTTTGATTCATTTTGCATGAGGCAAGATTTCTCCTTGGATAGTATGCCACCAAATTACCTAGAAATTATAACCATACTGCAGTTTGATGGATCTGATTGGTGTAAGGCTGAATCATGCTCCAGTGTCTGCTTTGGCATGGGTTGTATGGCTGGATGCTTTTTCAAATGCAAACCACTTTATAGCTTGTACTACATGCATTTTCCGGAAAATGGGTTGGATGGTTTGGCATGGGTTGGACGGTTTGACTGAAAACTGGAAGCTAAGGAGCTGCTCCTGGTTCCAATCTGATCTGGCATGGTTGGATGACCTTCTTAACACCAACCACTCCAAGAGTGTAATGGGTGCTGTTTATGTGCTACCAACATGGGTGCCGGTTATGTAACACTGGCATCAGCCATGACTATAATCTCACTTGGCCTGACAGGTCTTCATAAGCATAGTATATTGCCAAGGGCCTTGGTCACTTATCATTGCCTCCATGAGGCCCCATGTTTGAAGGGTGCATTTTACATAATACCGGCATCACCCAGGACAACAGTTTCACCTGACTTGATGGGTCTTCTCAAGCATCACATATTGCCAAAGGTCTCGCTCACTTGTTATTACTTCTGTGAGGCCCAACATTCAAAGACCATCCTTCACTACTTTGTCCCATGTCTTCCTGGGTCTACTTGTCCCACAAGTTCCCTCCACAATTTGAGATTGGACTTGTATATATATATATATATATATATATATATATATAGGTGCAGGGGTGGCTGTGTGGTAAGTAGCTTGCTAACCAACCACATTGTTCCGGGTTCAGTCCCACTGCGTGGCATCTTGGGCAAGTTTCTTCTGCTATAGCCCTGGGCCGACCAATGCCTTGTGAGTGGATTTGGTAGACGGAAACTGAAAGAAGCCTGTCGTATATATGTATATATATATATATATGTATGTGTGTGTGTGTGTGTTTGTGTTGTGTTTGTCCCCCTAGCATTGCTTGACAACCGATGCTGGTGTGTTTACGTCCCCGTCACTTAGTGGTTCGGCAAAAGAGACTGATAGAATAAGTACTGGGCTTACAAAGAATAAGTCCCGGGGTTGATTTGCTCGACTAAAGGCGGTGCTCCAGCATGCCTGCAGTCAAATGACTGAAACAAGTAAAAGAGAGTACTGTGCGGGTGGCACGTAAAAAGCACCCACTACACTCACGGAGTGGTTGGCGTTAGGAAGGGCATCCAGCCGTAGAAACACTGCCAGATCTGACTGGGCCTGATGAAGCCTTCCAGCTTCACAGACCCCAGTTGAACCGCCCAACCCATGCTAGCATGGAGAACGGACGCTAAATGATGATGATGATGATGATATATATATATATATATATATATATACACATATACAATCAAAATAAGTAATGCAGTACGATTGTTTCATGCGACTCCATTTAATTGAACAATGCAAATATTGCATCAGTTTTAAAATGTAGAGCAATCTTTAGCTGCATAAAAATATAGAATTTAGTTAAATTCAAAGGATTCATTTGTATAGTTATTCTATTAACCAAAATCAGAAAGGGGATAAGTAGATAGACCAAGGACATGTTTCATCGACAACATTATAGTTGTAACTGATATTTTTTCACAGGAAGACACTGCTTATCATTGATTTTAATGAAACGATCGTACTGCATTACCTCTGGATATCCTTGTTGCTTATTTTGATTGTAATCACCCTATTTTGAATTATATGGATAATACCATACTAAATTCTGGCTCCTTTGACTTAAGTACCATATTCAACTGAATCTAAATTTTACTGAACTTATATATACATATACATATATATATATATATATATATATATATATATATATATATATATATATATCAGTTGTTTCATATTTTGAAATGTTTTGACTAAGGAAGGTCTTATGTAATGGATGCATTTCTTATGATATATTAATGCAGACCTCAAATGTACATATTAAAGGACTTCAAAATGTTACTATTTGGTTTGACCTCATTATCACAAACGTATGTGTGTGTATTAAAAAATTACTAAAATTTCAGTTTTGCAAGTGGCTATAATCTTGAAAACAAATAAAAAGCAAAAAATGAATTTTTCTAATATAAACTGTGTTACAGTTTCACAATTAAACTTTATTTCAGCTGTGAACTAAGAATGGTAAACATACAATCATTCATATAATCTTTGTTAATAGAAAATCTTGGCTAATTTTTTCTTTTTCCTTTTTGCTTAGTGTAAAGGCCATTATAGGTTAGGGGAAGAAGGGGAATGGGAATGCTTGTCTTTCATAGATTTCCCACGGGTATGAGTTGCATAAATATAGTGAAATACCACAAATCAGGTATCAAAACTACTTAGTGGGATTTTTTTTCTTTTTCATAGTGGTACTCATTGCTATCTCTTGTTGCTGAAATATCTTACATTTTGAATTTGCTGGTTTTTTGATGTTTCAGTTTATTATGTTCCAGTGACCACCACCACCACCACCTCCTCCTCCTCCTCTTCCTCCTCCTCCTACTACTACTACTACTACTAAAACAGCTGTTAATAAATAACTGGAATATACATTGGGTGATAGATTCTTCAGGACATTTTCTACATATTTATTCTCTTCCCGTGTCAAGTAAAGGAGATATTTCTCTTTCTTTCTTTCTATCATTCTTTTCTTCTCCAGATTGAACTTTCACGTTTCACAACTTGGAAATATGTTTCTAAATATGTTGGGTCGATTATCTCTATTGTACGTATCGTGTAGGGGGGGAGAGGGTGGTTATTCTGATAATTAAAACTTACTTGAAAATTAGCTAAGTATTATTCAATATGACAATGACAGAAACAATAAAAAAGGATTATTTATAAGCCTTATAGATTCTAGGATAGAATTCCCCTTGATTGTAATCACATTGCCATGTGGCTCTTCTGATGCAATATTTTTAATTAAAATTCAGTATTGATGGCAATAGATTTTTTTAGCTTCCTTTCGCTTTATAAAATACTAGCAGTATCGCCTGGTGTTGCTCGCGTTTGTAAGGGAAATAACTATATAAGCATTTTTAGAGATGTAAAGTGTAATAGCCATCTCAATATGGCTAACCACAAAGAGGGGGGGTATTACTGTAGCTTTTTACGTTCTGAGATTTAATAATACATTTTTAGTGAGTTACTTCCCTTATATATGCCAAAAATGCATTAAAAATGGGAAAAATTGATGGTAAATTTTTTTTAAAATCATAGACTCATCGTAGATGTGCGCTAATACCCAGAAGGGCTCGATATGAATCACGACTATAAGATACCCGATTTTGGTTAAACTGCACCGCAAAATGTGGGAGTAGTTAGGAATCCAAATCGTAGGAGACAGACACACAACTTCACTTTTATATATAAAGATTTTACACATGTAAGAAAAATAATATGAAGGACCTTTTTTAACTCTTTACACCTGTTATTTCCAACTCTTGTCTGCTTATAATTACTCTTGCTTTTGTTCCTGCCTTTCACTGCAATTATTGCAGACAATATATATCTTGATATGTCACCACAGTGATTATTATTTTATTATCATGCTACTAAGATCGTCTCATTTCATTGTTGAAAGATCTACTGCTTAAAACATGTAGTCCCTAATTTGTCATGCTGATGATTTCTAAAAAGAATGAAATGGTGTTATGCATGATTATCACTGCCTAGAATTTTTAAGGACTTTGTAATATGCAAGCAATAAAAAAAAAAGAAATTAAATATCTGTATTCTATGCATCTCTTTCTTTAGTTTCCTTAATTTCCAATTTAAACTTTTAGTCCCACCAAATATTATCAAGAAATAATTATCTCCCTTGTATTAACTGTCTTCACACAACATGTATATATAACTAAAGGTTGCTTTGCTTTTGAAGTCTATAAATCATCATCTTCACTAATTAAATTTTTTTTTGTTCTGTCATTGATACATAGTGTTCACAATACAGGAATATTGTTTATCTGTATATCTCAGAAATGACTTGAATACAACCTAGGTCATACTGTTTTGTGCTTGTGTCTCCAACCATATTAATCTACACTTCCAACAGTTTTATCAACTTAAATCTAAACTCTGCATGTAGTTTTACCTGAAAGAAGAACAAAACATAGTTGTTCAGAAAAATGAATTATATTTTGAATAATGTCTGTCTTGTTTCAGTGTTATATATACTATAAAATTCCTATAATATTTTTCACCTTTTTCTTTTGTCTACAAACAATATGTGTACCTGCTGCTTATGCAAAGATTCTTCTATTGTATTTTACAAGATAATGGCAATAAACTAAGTTAAACCAGTAACATTTCAAATCCAACATCAAGATTATGCCTTTGAAAAATGTTTCATTTTGTCATTTGAAAATGTTCTTTTGTCTCTGTTTGTTGCCTATTTGTTACATAACTACTACTACTACTGCTTGTTGTTGTGGTAGTAGTAGTAGTAGTAGTAGTAGTAGTAGTTTCTGAGTAGATAAAGTGGACTGTACTCAGCTTTTGGACAGAAGTTATGAGTTCATATTCTACTTTGTTTCTATGAAATTGGCTATTTTCTCTCAAGCTATGTCCAAATGAAAACCCTCACAAATTCACTACATATGCTATACCTCATCGTATCTCATAGGGATGATACCTCATTTTTTTTTTTTTTTGTTAGTTTAGGAAGGAAGAAAGATTTGCAACATTGTATATTCTGAGGGTAAAGAGAAAGCTTAGTCTTTATAAAGCATGAAATAAACAGCCCCTCATCAATATATTACAACCACTGACCCTACAAACACACTTTTGTTGTGTATCCTATTGAAACTATAACAGCTTCTGCTTTGCTGAATTAGTTAAATGATGATGATGATGATGATGTATATTACCTTCAAATAATTAGCATTCTGGATGAAAGAATTGTGGAAGAAAAACTGGGTGGTAAGATAGTGGGGGTGACGAGAAGAAAAAAATATGGCTGTGTTGGATAGGCTTCAGTGGAGGAATTTTAATAAATTTAATAAATCATGAATTTATGTTGTATGGCATTTAAGGCTGCTCCCTTTGGTGAAGAGGATTGGCTTGAAAGAGTCCTGTGTCGGTGCCACGTAAAAAGCACTGATGTTGGTGCCATGTCAAAGCGCTGATATGGTGCCAAGTGAAAGCACTTGTGCAGTTCCATGTAAAAAGCCACCTTGCACACTATGTAAAGTGGATGATGTTGTTAGGATGGGCAGCCAACTGTAGAAGCCATATTAAAACAACACATGAAACCTGGGCAGTTCTTCAGTTGGCCAACCCTGGTCAAACTGTCCAACCCATGCCAGCATGGACAATGGATGTTAAATGGTGATGATGATGTAGTTATGTTCAAATACATGCCACTGGCCACTCGGAGTCATTTCTCTTAATTCATCGTTGCTTAAATTTTACAAATTACCAAGGCCATGTATGTGTTCTACTCTTTTTGTTTATGTCCGAATCCCTTGGCTATTGGAAACAATGTTGGACAGGTGATGTTCTGATGATGTCTGTGAAATGGAAACACATGTCCATGATTGTCCTCTTATCTCTTGACAATAAGCTTTTTGTCAGTACCACCAAATATCTTTCCAGTGTTTATAAAATAAGTTTAAGTATTGTGTTTAAATCATTAACCTAACCTAATTCCTTTGATTAATGATTTTTTAAAATAGTTTAGGAAACCAATTCTTATTAATCTTTTCTTTTATCTTCTATTTTTTCCAAAGGATTTTGTCACTGCCACTGACATAAGGATTACATTGAACAGAATAAATACTTTCCGAGATGAAGTATTTGGAGATCCACAGGTTTTACGTTCTTACTTCTATGCCATTTCGGATATTGCTATTGGTGCTCGGTAAGTTTTGTAATATTTTGTTCTTGAATTTTCTGACTTATCTTCATCAGTCACTTGCTTTACCTGTAATATTGAGAGTAAAACAAACACATGTGTGTAATGGTGTGTGTGTGTGTGTGGGGGGGGGGGGCTAACATTCACTCTCGACCCAAGCTCAGTTTCTGTTTGTTTGTTTTACATTTTTTATACTAATTGCTGAGGAAACTTGAAATTTTTTTAAGGAGCACAAAAATGCCAGGATATTCATTCTCACACACAAACTTTCTTATACACCTACACCGACACCAAATCTCACACACATGAACTGACTCATCCCTGCATCTTCTGGTTCACACAAACTTCTACATAAAATGCTTAGGTTACCAATTCTTTAGCTAATTTTACTATCTCTATTAATCAAGACCCATCCCAACTTAGCAAAACTACTGATAAATACTTCAAATGCACCCTCCACATTATTCTTCTCTCATTGTGGGTGTATGCATGTGGTTTGTATAACAAACTGTCAACACATTTTTATACTGGATGATTATATTCTTGGAATTTTTGCAAGTTCTAATTCTTTCTCTAACTCTTCCTCAGCTCTAGAAATACTGTCACCAGAGGAAAACTGAATTTCCATACCCTCAAAAGAATATTTTAAACATTTTATTATAAGGCATGGCCATGGTTTTGTGGTAAAAAGTTTGCTTCACACCTACATAGTTCCAGGTTCAGTTCCACTGTATGGCACCTTGTACATCAGACCAACCAAAGCCTTTTAAGCGCATTTGGTAGATGGGAAATGAAAAGATGTGTTATATATATATCTATATACATATATATATATATATATATATACATATACATATATATATATATATATATATATATATATATATGTATGTATATATGTGTGTGTATATATAATTGTGTGTATACATACACACACACAGAGGGTGCAACGGGTAAACTGTTGCAATATTATATTTTTAATTTTGTGCATATGCATTGTTTGTTTTTGATTTTGTCGACTACACAGTAGAGTAGGTTCAGCTGGGCACCATCTGTGAGACAAACAGCACAATGACGCAATTCATGCTACCGGAAATTTGGAAAGAACATGCTGTACTACTTGGCATCCGTATCGGAAACTCCAATACAAATATTTCAGTGTTTGGGTGTTAATCTGAGGACAAGTATTGAGAGTGATAAAAATCAAACATCCAGTCAACATCATGGTGTTTGGAATGATCACTAGTGATAGTAACATTATGCCTCCATTCATCTTCCCACACGGCCTCAGACTCAACATGAAGGCCTACATCAAGTGCTGCCCTGGATCAAGAGGGTGGCTATTAGAAGACCCTATGTTTGGCAACAGGACTCTGCACCATGCCATACAAGCAGGAGAACCCAGTCATGGCTGTCAGACAATTTCTGTGACCTCATCACCCCTAACATCTGGCCACCTAACACTACTGACTGCAACCCCTTGATTATTATGTGTGGGATGCACTTGTGTGAGAGACCAACAAAACTCCTAGTACCACCAAAGATGAACAGAAGGCAAGGATTACGGCAGCATTCATCAACTTAAACAAGGAAATTATCCAGAAGAGTTGGATAAGATTCCGAAGTCATCTGGAGGGCCATGGTTGAAGCCAAAGGCGATTTTATTGAATAAATTTACTCTTTAGTACTTCAAGATATGTTTTTGTAATTTTGGTAAATCTATTTGTTAAAATGAGATGTCAGTGTTATTTTCATTTTTGCGTAATTTAGACAACAGTTTATTCACCGCACCCTGCATATATATGGAGAGAGAGTGTGTGTGTGTGTACATATCTGTATGTATTATGTATGTGTGTGTGTATTTGTGTTTGTCCCCAACTAGTGTCTTCATTACTTAGTGGTTTGACAGAAAAAGACTGATATAATAAATACCAGGCTTAGGAAAAAAGAAAAGTACTGGGGTCGATTTGTTTGACTAAATCCAGCGAGGTAGTGCCCCAGCATGGCCACAGTGTAATGACTGAAACTAAGAAGATAAAGAGTGAATTAAAAAAAAACCAAAACAACTTTGTTATAGAAAGGTGAGAGCAGCTGGAAAGTGAGATAAAAATGGTAGGAATGGGGTCTCAGAGTATATGTCTCTCAGGAGACAAGAATATGAGGATGGGAAAGAATTTGGACAGAAGATTGGTGTGGGTGTTTGCATAAGTATGTAAGAGTGTGAGAGGAGGGCCACAGATGATTAGAGATGGGGGATGAGGTGAGGGTAGTGAATGGTGAACAAGGGTGGAGGTATGGTTATCTGTAAATATCAGTTTGGTGATGGTGGGGGTCAGTAAAAGAAATAGGAGTGGCTCAGGAAGGATGATGTGGTTAGCAGCAGTACAGGAAGGGTGGAAGGTTTCCATCTACCAAATTCTTTCTCAAGATTAGTCAGCCAGAGGCTGTAATAAAGGACATTTACCCAAGGTGCTGGGTAGTGACACCACACAGCCATGTATGTGAGATGAAGATAAATTTTGAGGAAAAAGCCTTTTATTGTAGACTAGGCATATTCCACTTGCTTATGGTGCACCATTAAAAAAATTTCAAGTCTCTTAAATAAATATAAAAAATTTAAGTGTATATGCAAAGATCTATCCATACACAACTAATTAATTGATTCTGGAGAGCAAACATTAACAGCATATATACTTTTCTTCTCTCTCTCTCTCTCTCTCTCTCTCACTCTCTCTCTCACACACACACACACACGTACACACACTTATAAGGTTATAGATTTGACAAATAATCCATGAACTATTGATTTGTTGGAGACAGTTAAGTGCATATTTTTGGAAACTAGTGTGGCAAACTTTTACAAGGTAGCTATATGAAGCCATAGTATTTGACTACAGATCCTATGAGTTCTTATTTAATCACAGACATTATAATGTTCTTCCAACAATACAACATAACTCTGCTTATTGCGATTTGTCAGGGATTAAAACTAGGGTTCATTTTCACTTCATTTCCCTAGTCAGATGTCTGGCTGTAAAAAAAAAAAAAAAAAACTATAGCGCAGGAGTGGCTGTGTGGTAAGTAGCTTGCTTACCAACCACATGGTTCCGGGTTCAGTCCCACTGCGTGGCACCTTGGGCAAGTGTCTTCTGCTATAACCCTGGGCCAACCAATGCCTTGTGAGTGGATTTGGTAGACGGAAACTGAAAGAAGCCTGTCGTATATATGTATATATATGTATGTGTGTGTTTGTGTGTCTGTGTTTGTCCCCCTAGCATTGCTTGACAACCAATGCTGGTGTGTTTACGTCCCCGTCACTTAGCGGTTCGGCAAAAAGATCAATAGAATATGTACTAAAGGTGGTGCTTCAGCATGGCTGCAGTCAAATGACTGAAACAAGTAAAAGAGAAAGAGAAAAGAGAGTATAGTTTTCAATGGCCCCAAATTTAATCCTTAAACATTTTAGAGTTTCCAGTTAAATTCTCTTAGTTAAAATCAGACTTGATATTCCATGGTACTATACTATCCACCCCTATCATTGTCATCCCATCTGTGTGTAAATACATTAGTAAATTTTTACTGCTTAAAATATAGCTTACTAATTTATCCATTTATTTATTTGTTTGATTTTCCATTTGCCTTGGCGGTTCTCACTAAATCCATTTATTGTATATCAATTATAGAATACATTTCAGGCTCCTTTGTGATTTCACTTAAGTCAAAGCAGACTGCTTTTTCACCAATTAAAATATTTTACTGACAACAAGAGAAACCTTAACAAATAATAAAATAAATGTATAAATACATCACTGCTCCACATCAAATTGGAATGTCATCATGGCCTAGTTGAAGACTTGCTAGAATTTAGGACTTTTTTTTTTGTGGTGTTTGTGCTGGTGTTGAAACATACTTTCCTCTCCTGTTGCATTCTGCTATATGAACTCTTCCTTACTCAACCCCCCACTCTTTCTCTCTTCTAAAAATCTTTGGAACTTGATGAGCTGTTACTTTGTAGAAGACTGAATTATGGAAAGAAGAGAACTGGTTTTTTTTTGCATGGAATTTTGTCAGTCTACAGGTCATGGTTTCAAAGCGACAAAAATATTTTGACTAATTAAATTTAAATGTTGTAACGAATCTAACAGTTTTTGTATGTTTTTTAAATGGCTTATAAACACCTTCCATGCTGCAATTGTTTTAGTTTCAATACACGATCTCAGATCAGGTCCCTTGCTATGCAAGTACATCTCCGTAATGTTTTTTTTTTTGAATAAACACAGCCTTGGTTGAAGAATTTTGGCGTACAAACCACATGGTTTCAGGTTCAGTCCCATTGTAGAGCACTTTCGGCTAGTGTCATCTATTTCCCTTGGCTATCTGATGCTTCGTGTGCGAGTTTGCTATATGAAAACTGCTCAGAAGTCTATCATGTGTGTATATGCACCTTCTTTTAACAACTGATATTGGCATGCTGGTGGCACGTAAAAAGCACCATTTGAGCGTGGTCGATGCCAGTCCCACCAGACTGGCTCCCATGCTAGTGGCATGTTAAAAAGCACCATTCACGCGTGGTTGATGCCAGTACCACCTGACAGGCCCCCACTACAGTCTCAAAGTGGTTGGCATTAGGGTGGGTTTCCAACTGTAGAAACTTTACCAGATTAGATTGGTGCCTGGTGCAGCCTTCTGGCTCGCCAGTCCTCAGACAAACCGTCCAACCCATGCCATCACGGAAAGTGGACGTTAAACGATGATGATGATAATGATGATTGGCATCCACATGAAGGTGTATGGCTCAGTGGTTAGAGCATCAGTTTCACAATCATGAGGTTGTGTGTTCGATACTCAGACCGGGCTGTGTTGTGTTCTTGAGCAAGACACTTTATTTTGATGTTGCTTCAGTTCACTCAGCTGTAGAAATGAGTTGCAACATCACTGGTGCCAAGCTGTATCAGTCTTTGCCTTTCCCTTGGGATGACATCGATGTCATGGAGAGGGGAGGCTGGTATGCATGGGCGACTGCTGGTCTTCCATAAACAACCTTGCCTCAGAGGAGAACTTTCTAGGTGCAATTCCATGGTCATTCATGACTGAAGGGGGTCTTTACCTTACATCCACATATCTCAGCAATTTAGCGAAAAAGACACCAGTAGAATAAGTTCTAAACTTTAAGTACTGAAGTTGATTTGATCAACAAAACACTTAAAAGTGATGCCCCAGCATGGCCACAGCTCATTGTCTGAAACCAGTGACAGAAAGAAGAATAATGGAATAACTATTTTCACATGGTTTTGCTTTGTTTTGTGTTTGCTTGTTACCTTTTATACTTCATTATAAGTGAAAATAAATGACTTCACAGTTAAGTGTTCTTCAAGGAAAATATTTATTGCTTTTGGCTTGGCATTCATTATTGTGTTTTATTTATTTTTTTAATATTTTGTATGGAGCAGTTGGGGGAACTCTTGAACTGAACTTCCCTTTCCCCTTTATTATATTATTACTTGCAAAGCCATGAAAGGGATATAATAATAAATAGTAATAATTGTGGTAGTTATATAATAATAATAATAATAATAATAATAATAATAGTAATAATAACTTGACAATTTGACAAAAGCTAGAAATTTGTAGGGAAGGGCATAGTTAATTATATTGACACCAATACTTGACGGGTTCTTAATTTTACTGAGTCTTCCCCTCCACGCACACAAGGGAATGATGAAAAGCAAGCTAACTTTGGTGGGATTTGAACTCAGAGCATAAGGAGCTTGAACCAACACTAAAGATGTAGTTATAGATGCACATAGGTACATGTACATTCTTGTACATTTAAACAATTTCTCATTCCTGGCATAAACCAAAATTGTCTTTAATAACCAGTTGAAATGTAGCTTCTCAAATTCAAAGCTATATACCCAATAATTAAAAAAAAAAAAAACCCAGCAAATATAAGATGGCATTGAAAGCTGCTGGTCTGATTTCCATATATTGTTGTTTAACCACAGGTTAGTCCTGTTTCAAAGATCAAAATAGATCTTTGATCAAAAGGGTTCTAACAATCACCATCCAGTTTGTTTTATTCTTATGGTGCAGTTTATCTTGGGTTAAATTATCCAGTGTGTCCTTTTTTTTTTAAAGACAATAGATCATGATTTCAGGTAAATTTAGTGGTTATTTCTGGCGGGTTGAGCAATTGCATAGATGCTTTTTTGTTGGTTCATGTTTCTACATGTTAACAATCAAGAATATTAGTTGCTTACTTGCAACCAAATATATTTTTCAAGGAAAGCACTACTGGTTTCACATGGCAATAACTTTATAAAAATTTGCCTAAACTCAACCTAAACATTTCTCCTCTTTGGTATAAATTCCCCTACACAAAGATCCAAACACACCTGATGAAATTTGTATGGTGAAATTGGAGCACAAGACTGCTCTTTGATGCCACTGATTGTCTCCAGAAGTGATCAATATTCATCACCCTGCTCAACATAATTTCAATGCAAATGATTACAAGATATTTTTCTTCAGAATTCTTTGTTTCTGTTGCTTAGTATAATGCTCAATATTATAAGAAATGGATAGTATAATATTTATGCTTTGCATGAGGATGTATATCTATGTCAAGAGAAATAGGTTCAAATGAGGATCTAATTAACATTGCAGACCCTTTTTGCTTCAAGATACACTATTTTACTTCCCTTCATTGATTACTTTATAACTTCCTGTACTGTGTTTAACAGAGAAAGAAAGATGGCCCAGGACATGCAACTACACTCAAAACTTTTACTGCATGCTTAATGTGCTTTGGTTTTTAGAATGATCCAATGCAGTTTGTAAGTTCACTCACAGTAATAGTGAGTTATAGTAATAATTTATACACGTGTAACAAAGAAACCATGCATGGTTCTTAACCATTTTCACTAAATGCTGTTTTACAAATGTTCCCCTTGCATGTTTTGCAAAAGAGAGGGGAAAATATTTAGTCAAGCAGAACTTGACTTTGCTCAGTGGTTTATTGTTTACATTTTATTATTCTATTCCATCCAGCACATGGCTTTTTTCGTTTTTAGATATCTTCATGGACTAGTGTCCCACTGTTAAATTTTCGTAGAAATTACTGAAGACAAGAATAGTTGTGTCATGAAATTTTACTGGGCTTTATCAGTCATGCTTTCGGCTCTGTATTCAACTAATTCTAATCCCAATAAATATGTTTAAAATATAACTATAGCAGCTACTTCAGTAGTGTTCGTGTCATTGTACAATGCACACAGTAGACTCTGTTAAAAGGTATTTGAAAGGGCACCCAAGCATAGAAATCACATGTAAATATAAGAAAGACATGGTCATCTGACCCATCTAGGGATCAGCCATTGTGAAGAAGAACTGACTCAGTGTGTGACAGACAAACTATTTAACCCATACCAGCATGGAAACTGGATGTAAAAGATGATGATGATAATGATGATGATAAGAGATTTTTATGGTGTTACTTTCTTTGATAGACTTAAGTAGGTTTTTGACCTGATACATTTTATTAGTATCTTTTATAAGCTTTATTATTCATGGTTAATAAAATATCTAGATTAATGTCAGAGGCAGAAAATGTTACATTTATTTAAACATTGTGTTATCTATGCCATTAGTTGCCACTTATTTTTACGATTAGTCAATCTTGTGTGTATTTTGTCTGTTGCTTGCTATCTGTCTTGTTTGTCACTTGCTAATCTATTGTGTCACTCTTCCAAAGAATAGTTAGCTATTTCTATTTTACTTGTTGCTAGCTGCTTCATTCTCGCTTGTTAATCATTCTCTTAATCTATTCAAGTGCAGTGATTAGCTATCTGTTGAATCTGTCATATATCACTGGCTATTATACGAGGGATCTGCTATTAGTTGAGCTGTTTGTTGCATATGTGGTTAGCTATCTGCTGTATCAGTTGCCACATAGCTGTTCCTCTCTAATTGTTCTATCTGTTGGTAGTGATGTGGTGTACCTGTCATTAGCTATCTGTTGTAAAGTATTTGTTATTTGTCACTGTTTATCCGATACGTGTGTTTCTTGCTCTGTTAGCTATTACAAATGAGCTGTGTGTTCTATTTGTTGCTGTCTAGCTTGCCTGTTCTCTCCCCGTATTGCTACAGAGAACATAATAGACTGCACACGAATCCACTCTGACATGTCACTTATGCAACAAAGCAAAAAAATATTTATAATGACAGATCACTTGGACACATAAGGAGCAGCATTATTTTGTTGCAGCAAACTCCAACAGACTCAGCCACTACATATACAAACCAATACAAATCACCCACAACCACCATCCACACAGATCTACCATTCTAGAAACTCAGTTCTCTCATTCAGTTTTCTGATAAATAGACACTGTCTGATCTATAAGTATCCGGACTATTGCCACAGTAATGAAGAGCTAAAGCATGCAGAGTGAAGCTGCTTTGCACAAACTGACCCTGAACTCTGCTGTGCATGTGCACTAAGTTTTAGCATTCTCGCTCACTTCTGCTGTTTACAACAGTGTTTGGAAGGAAAGTATGTAGCTTGTGGTCATCGCATTGACCATGACAGAGAAAGTAGAGCATTTTGCCTGGTGTGCTAATAATTCTGCAGGCTCATTGCATTAACACTGCATGCAATATTTATTAATTGCTGCATATTAGAGTGTGCAGTATTGGTCTTCCATTCTAGTGGAACTAAATGGTCAACAGTTGTTGCACTCCAAGTGAAGCTTACTTGCTTATACTGTGGTCACTATGAGGACTTATACAAATGAAGTTGCTATGTGCTTGTTTGACCTGCTGAAAACAACTGCCAAATTTACTTCAAAGCATTCATTATCACTTTGTATGAAGACAGAACGTTAAATAATGTTACCCAACATACTTTTAAAATGATGGGGTGGTCATCCTTGGGGTCACTTAGATCATAGGTCTGTTTGGTCTGGGGTTAAACACGAAGAGGAAAAATCATTTGACAAGGCAAATGATGGAACCTCTATGCTATTATCTAACCTGCTTGAAATAGCAGCTAAACTTCAAATATCTGATCCCCTGTCTTATACAAGGAAATTCTCACAAGAAACTGAAGTCCTATATAGTCTTCAAGGCTTGTGTTGGTCATGGCTGGAATACCTTTGATTATTGGTTAGCTCAATCAAGGATGACTTGGAGTTAAACAGCAGCAACATCTTTAACAATCTTGTCTGGATAGCAACATGTGTAGACTTCCATACTCTGAGAGTGTAAAGAAATATGCATGTTTTAGTATGCACTCAGGCTTTACACTGCACTGCGATAAAGATGCATGCATATTTCAGTACAGCACGTGCAGACTTTCTTGCTGCACCCCATATATAAAGAAAATGTATGCCTTCCTCAGTCAACAAAACGGCTGTATTGCACCCAATGTCACAAAATGTGCATGTCTCACTACAAAATGTGCAGACTTCTACATTACACTTCAAATAAAAATACAAAGAAATACATGTCAGTACCCCACTATGATCCCCCAACTTGTGGGGCTGCATGGTATTATCTAAAAAAAAAGATCCGAGGGTAGCAGTTAGCTATGTGATCAACTACCCATCAGCCATAAGTCTGTTTGATCTGTTTTGGTCTGAGGTTAAACAACAGCGTCCTTTCTTCATCCTCTTCTTCATCATCATCTTCGCCATCATGTTAATCTGTTTCTTTACTGCCCACAAGGGGCTAAACACAGAGGAGACAAACAAGGACAGACAGATGGATTAAGTCGATTATATCGACCCCAGTGCGTAACTGGTACTTATTTTATTGATCCTGAAAGGATGAAAGGCAAAGTCAACCTCGGCAGAATTTGAACTCAGAACGTAACGGCAGACGAAATACGGCTACGCATTTTGCCCGGCATGCTAACGTTTTTGCCAGTTTGCCACCTTGTTTGCCATCATGTTAACCATCATCTATGTGCATAGACTTGTGCTGCTTGTGGCTATAAGGGTCTTTGACTCTTATTTCTAGCAATGTATGTGCTATCATGCACCCTCAGACAGTATTAGTTAGTGACAATTGAATTTTTCCTTTTTGGTTTTATATTGCATCAAGTCAACTTGATGATATATCATCATCATCGTTTAACATCCGCTTTCCATGCTGGCATGGGTTGGACGGTTTGAATTGGTACTGGTGAGCTAGATGGCTGCACCAGGCTCCAATCTGACCTGACAGAGTTTCTACAGCTGGATGCCCTTCTTAACGCCAACCACTCCGAGAGTGTGTGTATATATATGTATACACATCAGAATAAGCACATAAATTAAAAACCATCAAATATATCACTAAGATTGTTACTCAGAGTTTCACATTCCTGTTCATTGGACAGTTTCGTTTCGAAACAAACTGGCCAACGACCGTGAACGTGAAACTCGGAGTAACAGTATTCGTAATATTTTTGTTGGTTTTTGATAAAGTGTATATACATGCATGCATACATACCTACATACATACATATATATATATAAAGAGAGAGGGGTGGGGGAGAAAATAAAATAACAGACAACATGATGCATGATAAAGCTTGACCTGTCAGTTACAGTTATAGTCCATGTGACTGGCTTTCATACAGTTTCCATGTACACAATTTCAAATACTTGGGCTATATAGTACAAGACATCTATTAGAGATGCCATCAAGCAGGACCAATTCTAAGACCTGTTTCATCCTAATTGCAAAACTGTATTCTCAGCCAGTTGTCTTTGCCTGCACTGTTTCATTATAGAATAGTGTATGTGAACAAGTTAACATGGAGTTGATCACTTACCAAGTGGGATTTGAACTTATCACTAAATGTTAATTTCATGTTTTTTTAATTATAGTGTTATCATGTCTTAAATTATCATTAGATATAATAAATCACTGTTGCAGAATAAAAAATCTTGATCATTTTGGTCAGTAATGCTACATTTTGTTAACTTAAGGCAACTGCAAACACTGATGCCATTTCATATGAAGGAATTAGGGAAAAAAATGTATAAATTCTCCAAGAAAATTTGGTGAGATTTAATCAGAGGCTGTTTATGAGATTCTTCATAAAAAAAGGACCAAGTGATTTTCTCACAAGTTATTCTTAGATAAACCTAATATTTATGCTAGCAGTGAGGGTATGTTGTGGATAAAAGTGTACGGTTTGTGGGTATGGCTAGTACACATTACTTTACTATTCTCATAAAATCTTGATCATTTTGGTCAGTAATGCTACATTTTGTTAACTTAAGGCAACTGCAAACACTGATGCCATTTCATATGAAGGAATTAGGGAAAAAAATGTATAAATTCTCCAAGAAAATTTGGTGAGATTTAATCAGAGGCTGTTTATGAGATTCTTCATAAAAAAAGGACCAAGTGATTTTCTCACAAGTTATTCTTAGATAAACCTAAATATTTATGCTAGCAGTGAGGTGTATGTTGAGATAAAGTGTACAGGTTTGTGGGTATGGCTATGTACACATTACTTTACTATTTCTCAATACACACACAAATCTACATATGATCGCACACATATACACACATGCATACACACGCATGTGTTAACGATAGCCATCAGCTGGGCTGTCATATATTTTCAGTCGAATGTCTGTGATCTTTCTTGAATAGTAATAGCTAATTTCCTCACTTATTTAGACAAGGTAGAAGTCAATTAAAATTGCACTTAATTGCAGTTTGAGCTTTAATTAATTAAAATTAATAACAGTTTCACTGTGGATGAAAAAAAAAGCATTATGAAAGTGTTATTATAAGTGGTTGCTGTGTGAGGAGAATGCACAGAAAAGAGAGAACCAACTCTCGTAGAGCCAACAAAATGGCCAAATATACAAGTTTGATAGTAGTAATATTGATAGAGTGATTAATCCTTTTGTTAAAATACACTGCCTCTATCCCAGTTAGATTTTAAAATAATGAATTTAACCCTTTCGATACCAACCCAGCCAAAACCGGCTCTGGCTCTGTAGTGCAAATGTCTTGTTTTCATAAGTTTTGAATGAAAATCTTCTACCAAGCCTTAATCATAATTTATGTTCCTAACACTAGCTTAATGATAGCTAAATTATTTTACTAAATTCTTTGTTATATTTTAAATAATTGAAAGAAACACAGAACATCTCAAAATAAACAGAGTAACAAAAGGGTTAATGATAATACCTTTGCCATTATTAAGCTTGTGTTTGAAACATTAACATGAAGTTTTGGTTTCGGTTACCTTAACCATTTTATTACCATTTATCTGTTGAAGACGCAGACATAGTTTCAATTAATTTTGAAACTAAGAAAGTATTTACTTAAATATCTTTACTGTTATGTAGAGTATATATTAATATAGGATTTTCATAAAAGATTTTAATTTTGATCATTTTAAAATAGGGAATTGATGAATAAGTAGCTGTTACCAACACATTGGTTTCCAGGTTCAGTCCCATTGCGTGGTACGTTGGGCAAGTGTCTTCACTATAGCCTCGGGCTCAACGAAAGCCTTGGTGAGTGGATTTGCAGTTTGGTGAACGAAAACTGAAGAAGCCTGTTGTGGGTTATATATATATATATAATATATGTGTTGAGTGTTGTGTGTGTGGTGTGTGTGGGTGTGTGTGTATATGTATATGTGTATATGTTTGTATATCTGTGTTTGTCCCCCCCACCATCGCTTGACAACTGATGTTGGTGTGTTTACGTCTACATAACTTAAGGGTTCAGCAAAAGAGACTGATAGAATAAGTACTAGGCTTACAAAGAATAAGTCCTGGGGTTGATTTGTTTGACTAAATGCAGTGCTCCAGCATGGCCACTGTCAAATGACTGAAACAAGTAAAAGAAAAAAGAAGAATAACATCAGACTGGATGCAGGTTCAGGTTGGCTGGTATCAAAATGCGAGGCAGAAAAAAAGCAGCTGGGCGTTCAGCTGTGTTGCCAGACATACATTGTTTGGGCAATGTGGATCACAGTTGTTTCAGGTAGTAGTGGAGGGTGTCATACTCAGTTACTGCTGTAGCAGTATCATGATCAACAACCACAAGAACAATGCAGACGAATGAGAGAGAGAAAGGAAGTTGCAGAAGCAACAAGCTGATGGATTAATAATAATAATAAGAATAATAATAATAAGAGAACTATGTGAGAACTATTACTACCCATGTATTATAATTTAACTATTTCTATCAAAAAAAAAAAAAAAATGAACGAACTAGTGAGTTTAGTTTAATGGCCTACCAATGTATACTATGAGTTTCTTTGCCCTAGGAGTCGGGAAGACACTCAGCAAGAAATGGAAGCAAATTTGAAAGAAGAAGAAAAACCCATAAATAATAATAATAATAATAATGAAATTATTGTACACAGTGCTCAGGTGCACCACAACTTGTGAAAAGTGCGTATAAAGCATATGCAGTAATGTACAAATGTCTCAGATACATGCTTGCGTGTGTATGGAGGGGAGAAAACAGGTGTAGTGTTGGCGAATCTCAGGAAGCATGGAAGTTTTGAAGGATGCAGTGCTCCGACAACTAACAACTGATGCCGGCAGTTTGTTCCATGCTTCAGCAACTCTCAGTGTGAAAAAATGTTTCCTAAAGTCATGGGAGCTGTGCTGTTTTCTGACTTTGTAAACATGTCCACAGGTGTTAGACAGGTGGAGTTTGAAAAGGTGCTCAGAGTTATTGTTTGTAAGATGGTTAATAATTTTTTATGGGTGTCTGCCAAGTCAGCTCCCACACGTCGGAGTTTCAATGTGTCCATGCCCAGGGAAGTAAGGCGTTCAGAATATGGCAAATGCCTGATGGCGGGTGTTCTCTTGGTTGCACGTCTCTGAACGGTTTCCAGGCGATTAATATCCTGGGCAAGATAGGGGTTCCAGACCAGTGATGCAAATTCCAGGTGAGGTCGCACCATAGCTATATAAAGCTGCAGATAAGATAGCCGGAGAGCGGCTCACAAAGGACTTGGTGAGTGATGCCAAGACACCTTCAGCCTTCTTGGCAATTTTAGCAATGTCTTTTGTCCAATGTAAATCGCAGTCGACAATAATTCCCAGGTCATTAGGTTATGACAGTCACTGAAAGAGCCCTAGCCCAATTGATTAGATCAAGAGTTATTCTAGATTAGATGCAGTGTGGATTTCTGATGGGATGAGGCACTGCCAATGCTTTCTTGCATGTGCCATGACTTGAAGAATTACTTAGCCATGAGCCAGCTGCTGTACCTGGAGAAAGCTTTTAAAACTAAGCTAAAAAAAAATGATACGTGCAAGTGAGACTTGAACTCTGACTTGTCTAGGAGGGGACTAACTTTGAATATAGAAATTAGATGTAAAATGATGATATATACATGTATGTGGTGTGTGTGTGTGTGTGTAAGAAACCAAGCCAAATCAGACTAGAACCTGGTGCAACTCTCTGGCTTGCCAACTCTGGTCAAACTTCCCAACCCATGCCAGCATGGAAAATGGACGTTAAAGGATGATGATGATATATGTGCGTATGTCTGTCTGTCTGTCTGTCTCTCTCTCTATGTATATATATATGTATATATATGTATATATATGTATGTGTATATATATATGTGTGTGTGTGTGTATATATATATATATATACACACACACACACACACACACACACATACATGCATACACTCAAGTACATACAGTCATGTATACAAGAGAGTTTGTTATATTCTGTTTTCAAAATTCTGACAGGCTCACTGACCTTTTTTCTGACAAGAGCTGAATGTGTCATTAAAGTTGTCAAAAAGTTGGTTTAAAATATCCATGTAATGTTAATAGTTATTTGTTGAAATAATTTTTTCACTCTTCTAGTTTCAATCTTCTACCAACATTCATTTACATTTTAGCTCACTTAGGTTTTTCATACCACAGTTTCTTTCACACAGTACAAATATATATATATTCTTTTATTCTTTTACTCGTTTCAGTCATTTGACTGCGGCCATACTGGAGCACTGCCCTAAAGGGTTTTATTTGAAGAAATCCATCCCTGGACTCGTTCTTTGTAAGCCCATCGGTCTCTTTTGCCGAACTGCTAAGTTACAGGGACGTAAACACACCAGCATCGGTTGTCAAGCAATGCTAGGGGGACAATCACGTAAACACAGATACAAACACATAAAAATACATATATTTACATATATACGACAGGCTTCTTTCAGTTTCCGTCTACCAAATCCACTCACAAGGCATTGGTCGGCCTGGGGCTATAGCAGAAGACACTTGCCCAAGATGCCACGCAGTGGGACTGAACCTGGAACCATGTGGTTGGTTAGCAAGCCACTTACCACACAGCCACTCCTGCCTGTGTATGCATGTATGTATATATCATTATATAACATCTGCCTTCAATGCTGGCTTGGGTTGGATGGTTTGACAAGAACTGATGGGCCAAGGGCTATGTTAAGCTCTAACGTCTGCTTTGGTATGCTTTGTACCACTGGATGTCCTTCCCAATCCTAACCATTTTACAGAATGTACTGGATGTTTTTTTACAGGGTGAATCAGATGGAATATGTTGAGGCAGATTTTCTGCTGCTGGATACCCTTTTATTGCCAGCTTTTATTTGTTTTCAAGCAAGGTAAATATTCCTCTATGGCCAGACATGTTTTTTATGTAGAATGTAGGAAATGAATGACGTTCATTTACAGCAATAACATGATGTCAGGACAAAGCAGTTCATCAAACAAACACACACTCATACATACACATGTATGTATATTGATATCTACATATTATTGATGGGCTTCTTTCAGTTTCTGTCTGCCAAATCTGCTCACAA
Organism: Octopus sinensis; assembly: GCF_006345805.1. Lineage (NCBI taxonomy): Eukaryota > Metazoa > Mollusca > Cephalopoda > Octopoda > Octopodidae > Octopus > Octopus sinensis. Next base: position 49,171,861 of record NC_042997.1, on the reverse strand, counting down.
GACTTTGTTTGGCATGGGACTACCATGGAATGCTTTTGCATCGGCGGGGCCAGACAGCAGGAGTGGCCTCCAAACCATATTGTTGGGAAGCAAACTTGATAACTACAGAGCTATGTCTGCACCATAATATGGAGATGTTGAATAATAATGGAGATGTACTGGCATAGCAAGTGACCTGATCTGAGATCATGTGCTGGAACGAGAACAATTGCAGCATGGAAGGTGTTTATAAGCCATTTAAGAAACACACAAAAATTGTTAGATTCACTTCAACATTTAAATTTAATTTGTCAAAATATTTTCAGAGTTTTGTCAGTTTTTGTGTGTTTCTTAAATGGCTTATAAACACCTTCCACGCTGCAATTGAATAATGATGATTTTATATAAAGAAAGTTGTTGTGTAAGGTTGGAACAATATAAGAAGGTTCAAAGTAAAATACATAAGGAAAAGGAAACAGAACAAAGCTGCAGTTTTACCTTGTAGTTCTATATTTCTGGTTGAAAACCCCTTCTTCAGGACATTTGGAAAAAGTGCTAGCTGGAAAAGGTCATTGAGCTGATGTGTGGTGCTCAGATTTTATATATATATATATATATATGATAGATCGGTAGCCACTACACGCATTTTTTTCTCTCCTTTTTTTTTCTCTGTGTCCCTCTCTGTAGAGGAGCGTAGGCTCAAAATGTAACAGACTTTTTCTATTCCTGATTGTTATACTAATACATCTGTTTGTTTTGTACACCACCTGTCTTTGTCTTTTGTTTTTTTTTTCGTGAACTCCCCTATATACACACACACACACACACACACACACACATACATATTTTCCAGTCTTCTCTGGATGATGGTAGCTGCTGGACATAATGTAATGTCTTCATCATCATCATTGTTTAATGTCTGCTTTCCATGCTAGCATGGGTTAGACGATTTGACTGAAGTCTGGTGAACCAGATGGCTGCACCAGACTCCAATCTGATCTGGCAGAATTTCTACAGCTGGATGCCCTTCCTAATGCCAACCGCTCTGAGAGTGTAGTGGGTGCTTTTACGTACCATCGGCACGAGGGCCAGTCAGGTAGAACAAATATACACCCGCAGAGGGACTCGAACCTGCGACCCTCAGATAACCTTCAAGGTCAGTGTATAAAAGTCTGATGCTCTACCGACTGAGCTTTTTCATTTGACTGTTTACCAATTACATATCCATGACATTTTGCACATCTACAGTGTATGATTATTATGATTGCTATGTAAATCTGGGCTTCCTGAAACAACTCTTGAGTTACAAAATTGCATGTTTTCCTATTTTATTCTGTATCTTTTGTGCTCTGTGAAATTATATCAATATTTATATTGAGCCTAACTGTGTTTATCTCCATTACTACCTCTCTCTCTCTCTCTCTCTCTCTCTCTCTCTCTATATATATATATATATATATATATATATGTCTGTCTCGCTATATATATATATATGTATGTATGAATATATGTATGTATGTATGTATGTATATATATATATATATATATGTATGTATGTATGTATATATATATGTATGTATGAATATATGTATGTATGTATGTATGTATGAATATATGTATGTATGTATGTATATATATATATGTATGTATGTGTATATGTATACATGTATGTGTATATGTATATATGTATATATATATGTATGTGTATATGTATATATATATATATATATGTATGTGTATATGCATATATGTATGTATATATATGTGTGTGTAAATATATATATGTATATATATATATATATATATTCTGCCAGATCAAGACTGGAGCCTAGTGCAGCCATCTGGTTCGCCAGCCCACTGTCAAACCGTCCAACCCATGCTAGCATGGAAGCATACATATATAAATAAAAGAAACCTTTGCATTGCATAAATTTAATTCTGTTATAAACATTCCTTTTTCTTTCTAGGTTTGGAATAGTTTTATAGATTTAGATAATTTGTTGGATTTTTTTTTGTATTGTGAGAGTTATCGTTTTTCCTTTTGATGCCTTAGTTGTGAAAAAAACGTGAAGCAGCAGAGTTTCAAAATATTAAATTTTTTAACCTCAGACTTAAGACTGTGTGAGAATGCTTGCAACAGAGTAAACTCTGCTAAAAGGTTCCTAGGGCCAAATTACTGGTATTAAACCAGAATAACTGGTTAAAAGTCCTTCCACAACCACTGGCTCTGGAATGAAGTTTGCTTAGGGGTGCAAACCTAGACCCCAAAAGTTTTACAAAGAAGGTCATGTTTTTTGTTTTATTTATTTATGTTCTTTGTTCTTTGAGAAGGAACCTAATCCAAGGTACTTTTTACAGATCACCTTTTACTCACTGTTTTCTAAATCTGAGAAAAGTAAGTAGGGGTGCAAATTTTGATTTTTGCACACCACAAGAATTTCAGAGAGTGCAAGTGCACCCCCTACACCCTCTGTTCCCAGGCCCATGTCCACAACCACACCTTCAACAGGTACTGTGTGATAAGTTTCTACTGAGTTTCAACATCCCTAGTTTCATTCAAGGATTGTGGTCAACTGAAGGCTATTCTAACTCGTTAGTGTTCTGACTTCTCTGTTAAGTGCATTGATTATTTATTCATGTTGCTTTGAATTAATCATGCATTATCTTGAAACTTTGAGATTTCAGTGATGAGGTTTTTTTATTTTTAGAATGACATTGTAGGCTAGGTGTGAGATGCCAGATCTAGCTGGTTTGAACATAAAACGATTTGGGCCTGAATACTAAAGTGTTAAAGCAAAACTTGTGCAAAGTAATATGCATGAATTAACAGTGTAAATAGATTTCATGACAAAATGCCTTGTGGTATTTGTTTCAGTCTTCTGTGTTCTGGGTTCAAATCCTGCTCGATCAAGTTTGCTGAGTCAGTAAAATTACATGCCAGTCCAGATTGGTGGATATGCAGGATTATTAGAGTATTAGACAAGATGTCTTGTATTTTTTCCAGTTCTTCATGAATCCTGCTAAAAGGCACACAAGAATCTGGTTCTTGGGTGCCTTAATCTTAATTCACTTTGTTGCAAATGTCTGTGTCAGAGTTTTAATTTCAGGATAACTCCTTCCTTTTCTCCTACAAGTCTTGGGACCCCTCTAAAATATATAGGATCATGGATACTACCTTTTGTTCTCTAACCAGTTTGAACATGTATTGAGCATATTCAAACTGATAATCATCATCATCATTTAGCATCCGCTTTCCATGCTAGCATGGGTTGGACGGTTCACCTGGGGTCTGTGAAGCCAGAAGGCTGCATCAGGCCCAGTCTGATCTGGCAGTGTTTCTATGGCTGGATGCCCTTCCTAACGCCAACCACTCCGTGAGTGTAGTGGGTGCTTTTTACGTGCCACCCGAACAGGTGCCAGATGGAGCTGGCAAATGGCCACGGACGGATGGTGCTTTTTATGTGCCACTGGCACGGGGGCCAAGCGAGGCTGGCAACGGACACGAACGGATGGTGCTTTTACGTGCCACTGGCACGGGGCCAGGCAAGGCTGCCAATGGCCACGATCGGATGGTGCTTTTTATGTGGCACCGGCACGGGGGCCAGGCGAGGCTGGCAATGGCCACAAACGGGTGGTGCTATGGGCCACCGGCATGGGGGGCAATTTCACTTAGCACTGCATAACACTCCCCACTCTGTAATTTCCTTCTGCTGAGTCACCATATAGTTCTGCCTGTCACCATACAACGACTGGAAAAGCATCAGAGAAGTAATTTTGTCAGTCAGCTCCTAGCGCTGCCTGCCTAGTGTCTGTGACCAAAGAGGAGACAACTGCTCTGAAATGTTAACAGCTCACAGTCTGGATAGGTGGTACTGCAAGCTGATCTAGGAGTATGCACACTATTTGTCAACAAGTGAGATATATTCTCCGTGACAAAAGACGGTGAGTAGCTTGTTCCCCAGTTTGAACATGCATTGAGCATATTTAGACTGATAATAACATTGTAATTTCACTTATCATTGCTTAGCGCTCCCCCTCCATAATTTACTTACTGTGAGTCACCATATTGCGCTACCGATCACCATACGATGACTGGAAAAGCACAAGAGAGTTAATCTCTTAATTTAGCTTGTAGTGTCATCTGCTTAGTGTCTGTGACCAATGAGGAGGTAACTATTCTGAAATGTTAACATTTCACTGTCTGAGTAGATGGCTCTGCGAGCTGATCTAGGTGGATATACACTATTTGTCAACAAGCGAGATATATTTTCCGTGACAAAATACAGCGAATGTATATCTATGTATACATGTATATATATGTATACATGTATATATATATGCATACATGTATATATGTATATATATATATATATATATATATATATTATACATATATATATAATGTATGTGAGTAAGACACTTTAGTTGTATAAACAATTTTGATGTATTGTTAGGAAATTTCTACTACTACAAATAATCGCTTTCCTGTGAATGCCTTTTGCAATGTAAACACTGTAAACCTTTACAAAGAATCTGGTACTGACTTGCACCAATTGAGGAGTTAGACTGGTTGCTTTCCTTTCCTTTGGTGGCTTCTTCAACCAAACTAGTTCCATAAACTATATTTCTATATTCCCTTGAACAACAACATAAAGGCACATAGCTCATTGGTTAGAGCACTGGGCTCACAATTATGCAATTGCTGGACCGGACTGTGTGTTGTGTTTTTGAGCAAAGCACTTTATTTCATGTTGCTCCAGTTCTCTCATTGATAGAAATGAGTTGCGACATCACTAGTGCCAAGCTGTATTGGCCTTTCCCTTGGATAACATTGGTGGCATGGAGAGGGGAGGTTGGTATGCAAAGCTGACTGTTGGTCTTCCATAAGCAAACTTACTTGGAAGAGGAGCTTTCTAGGTGCAATCCATGGTCATTCATAACTGAAGGGAGTCCTATCCTATATGAATAACATGAATTATGTGAGCGTCTACAGCAGCCAGATCATACCTCACCATATGGCCTGGAAACACAAAGAAGGGATGACGAAAACTTGGAGACCCTGGGATCATGGTCATGTTGAACAGACAGACCTGGGTTAACAAAGAATTGCAATAATGCCATGTAGGGTTCTTGATTGTGGGGATTACCTTGTATTGTGTATATAGGATCAAATATAGGATCAAATTGTGTGTGTGTATATCATGATCATCGTTTAACATCCACTTTCCATGCTGACATGGGTTTGATGGCTTGACTGGTTCTGGTAAGGTCAGGGGCTGCACCAGGTTCCATAGTCTATTTTGGTGTGGTTTCTATGGGTGGATGCCCAAAATACATGTGTATGCATCTTACAAACCATTTGAGTGTTGCTTCTGTAGTTATTTATGGCTAGTTGCTGCTCGTAATGATTATGAATGATGATCATTAAAATGAATTAAAAGAAGATAAAATATAAAAGATTGATTGAAAATATTTTATTGCTTGGAAGTTAATCAGAACAGATTATCAGGAATGTATCCAACTTTTGGTGTAAGGCTTCTGCTGTTTCATCTGCCAATAATAATAATTACTACCTTAAAATTGTGTGTATGTGTATGCATGCATGTGTCAACAAGTGAATCACTACTTGGCAGCTAAACATGCTAAAAATAGCAACCAAATCTTCCTCAACCCACACCTTTCTGTCTTATGTATGTGTGTATGTCCACACATCTTATGTATGTGTGTGTGTCTGTGTGTGTGTGTGTGTATTTGTATGTGTACATAAGCCAGCAAGGGAGACCTGTTTGGGAGTCTGACCTGCTAGAAATAGTAATCAAACCTATCTCAAGATCACATATTATCTTATATTAAATGTTGCTTTAAAGAATAACCTGGGTTTTATCTCTTCTTGTCTAAAATAAAAATGCTGCAAAATTGTTTGTAAAAGTACATTTTAAACAGTAAAAAAAAAAAGAAAGAAAGAAAAAGGTGTTGTAACACTAGTAAACTTCAGTGTTGTTAATGTTGGTTACTTTTTATGACATTTTCTGCAACATCCTGTAGAATGCTCCATACAATTGTTCTGTAAGTGTGTAACTGTGAATAGCAGATCAAAGTAGTATTCAATGTCAAGGTAAAACTCTGACATCTCAATCGAAGGAGAGGGGCTTTCTCTGTCCAGGTTGCGGATCCGTGGAATAAGCTGCCGGACGAGATGGTGAAGATGCCAACGACCGCTTGGTTCAAAGTCTCCCTTGACCACAAGTGGCCTGAACTCTTTACATGAACACCACCCTGTACATAACTCCATGTCCCCCTACATGGCCTTACTTTTTGCTTTTTGAGCCAAAAAATTAACTAACTATATCGGTTTCTTTTTAGAAAGCTCCTATTTATAAGAACTGAAACTTAATACTTTACTAATCTTTATATATAAAAAGGAAGTTGTGTGTCTGTCTCCTACGATTTAGATTCCTAACTACTCCCACATTTTGCGGTGCAGTGTAACCAAAAGCGGGTATCTTATAGTCGGGATTCATATTGAGCCCTTCGGGGTATTAGCGCGCGTCTACGATGAGTCTACGATTTAAAAAAAAAAATACCATAATTTTTTTCCATTTTTAATGCATTTTTTTGCTATTATATAAGGGAAGTAACTCTCTAAAAATGTATTATTAAATCTCAGAACGTAAAAAGCTACAGTAACACCCCACCTTTGTTGTTAGCCATATTGAGATGGCTATTATACTTTACATCTCTAAAAATGCTTATATAGTTATTTCCCTTACAAACCCGAGCAACGCTGGGCGATACTCCTAGTTTGATATAAATGTTTGATATAAACCATATCAAACAATCATTATTATACAACCACCCACAAATGTGAAGCCCAAACAATATGAACCAGTGTTGTTACAGTTGGTAGCGCTTCATCATAACTGGGTGTCTCTCTCTGGTGAAAGCCCCACTTTACTCCTATGACAACAACCCTTCTACAATGCTCGGTGGAGGCCAGCATTCAGATACTGATCCTATATTTTAGACAGTACTGTTGTTTATGTGAAGGTGCATGGCTCAGTGGTTAGAGCGTTGAGCTTATGATCGTGAGGTTGTGAGTTCGAATCCCGGACCGGGCTGCATGTTGTGTTCTTGAGTAAGACACTTTATTTCACGTTGCTCCAGTTCACTCAGTTGTAGAAATGAGTTGCGACGTCACAGGTGCCAAGCTATATCAGCTTTGCCTTTCCCTTGAATAACACTGGTGGCGTGGAGAGGGGAGGCCGGTATGCATGGGCGACTGCTGGTCTTCCATAAACAACCTTGTTCGGACTTGTGCCTGGGAGGGTAACTTTCTAGGTGCAATCCCATGGTCTGTGTCGTGACTGAAGGGGGTCTCAGGCTTGTTTATAGTTGCAGTCTTAGACTGAGTTAACCCTTTTGCATTAAGATTACTCTGTCAAATGCATTACTTATTTATTCACATCAGTTTGTATAAATCATACATTACTATATAGCTTTGAGATTTTGAAAATCTGATTGCTTATCTTTAGAATGACATTGTAGGTTATGTGTAAGAGGCTGGATCTGACCATTCTGAACATAAAACAGAATATTTTGGCTTGATGTCACCAGTTTAAATACTAAAAGTTTAAAAGAATGACTAGTCAACTTATATGAATTTGCTCACTCACACACCCCAATCCCTGGCCCACAAAAATCCAATCTCTCTTTCTACAATTTCGATCACTACTATAGTGGACATGATTTGAGGAAGATTTGGCTGCTATTTTTAACCTCTACCTTGTCCTTTGGTTATTTAAGTCTGTTATTTTGGAGCAAGAGTTCTTGGTGATTTATAAAGTTACAGTGTGCAGCCGTGCACAGAGAGTGCTGGTGAAAGATGTGAGTCTGATGCCATCTGCATAAGAGGTTGTGTATTTTGCACTGGAAATCTGTGAAGGTGGGTGGAAAGGAGATATTCTTGTGATACTCCACTGCTTCTACTCCTTCTATGTGGCCACCACTCCACTCAGGTATTCCTCTCCCACTTGGCCTTGTATTTAACCATTCGTACCAACCCAGCTGAAACTGGCTCTGGCTCTCAGTACAAATGTCTTGTTTTCACAAGTTTTGAATTAAAATCTTCCACCAAACCTTAGTCACAATTTATGTCCCTAACACTGGCTTAATAATAACCAAGTTATTTTACTAAATTCTTTGTTATATTTAAAATAATTGAAAGAAACACAGAGCATCTCAACAGAAATACAGTAACGAAAGGGTTGAAAATCTCTCCCCCAAAACTAATCCCTATACCTAGTCTTTCCTTCTCAAAACATCAGTCCCCTTGAATTCTCTCTCTACTCATATTTTTTTCAGCAGGTATAGACTTAACAAAGGCTCAAGTATTGATTTCATTAATTTAGAAATTTAGTAAATTAGAAGAGACAATGTTCTGGGGCATTGTCCCTTCTTCTAAACCCAGTCATTAAAAGGTATAAAATGGGAAAAAAGAAAGGAAATTACAAATTCTGGCCATATTGTTTTTGTATACTATTTATGCTTCGTAACATGATTAGTACACAGTAATTAGTGTTAACCTTTGCGGAATCTATTTAATCAGCTCCAGATGGTCTAATGAAACATGGCAAAATTCAACCTTTAAGATTTTAATCTGAAGCACCATGCTCCAAAATATATGTGCATTGTAAATAATCTGGCTTTTTTCCCAACTTTTATTCTATCTAATAAGACTTGCCAGATCCTTTATTTTTTTCTTCTACTTAAGACTATTATTTATTAGAATTTGATAAGAATGTTTGAAATTCTTCACTTGTCAACAAATTTAATCAATCTTATCTAGCCATTACAGTCTTTACGGATTATTTTTGTTTGTTTTGAATTTATCCATTGTTTGATTATGTTTGAAATGTTGGTAAAAAACTTGTTTATATGAAAACAGGTTGAAGTCACTTGTGGTAATGTTGGTGTGTTTGTTGTTCTATTTTGATTCTTCACTGTCTATAAAAAGGTTTTTTAGGAAAGGAATTTTTCAATATATATGTTTTTTTTTTCTTTTTAAAACAGTAGGGAATAGTTTGATGAGGATTTGGTTACTAGTTCTATCAGCTTGAATGACTTCGTAGATGCTCCCTTGTTGACTTGAAATAACTTGAAAGAAATTTAAAACAGTTGAAGTTTGCCCCCTCCCCCTCCCAACAAAAAACAAACAAACAAAATCAACAAGAAAGACTTGAGTTTTCTGTTTCAGAAAACTATCACAACATCGATTAATGTATAAAGGGTCCTTTTGTATCCGTCATTGGAATCCCAGTTTCCATATTAAAGACCCTATAAATCAACATATTAACAACACATGGCCAACAAAGTTTGCCTGTTTCAAATGTGAATCTCATATTCTTGTTTGTATTCCATCTGACAAACATGGCCTCTGTCTTATTATTTAAAAAAATAAAATCTTATTTAATTTCTTTCATATGTAAAGACCAGTTCAACCCAGAATTTTTGCTTTGTCTCTACTTCTTATACTCTTACTACTCCTAATTCTAGAGCTGTTATCCACTTAATCTACACTAATCCTATGACCTTAAGCTGCCTAGATTTCTGTATTATACATCGTAGTTTCAAATTCTGCCAAGTTTAATTTCATTTATTATCCTTCAGGGTTCACAAGAATCTCACCAGTTAAATAATAGGACCAATAAATTGACTATTCCCTTTCTCAAAATGACTTTGTGTCAACATTAGAAATCCTTATTATACTCAATGGTAAATTAGTGTATATATGGGTGGGTGGGTGTGTGTGTACTCATAAAAAAAAAGGTCCTTAATGTATCATTCTACAAAACATGTAGAATATATTGTAGGATACATGTTTTAAGTTATGAAACTGTTATTTGTGACTAAATATATATATATATATAGGTACTGTAAATTTAGAGTGAATACTTGATAAGTGTATTTGATATATTTATATTTGATATATGTATATATATATATATATATAGTAGAAATATGTTACGAAAAGAAAATATAAAATACACGTGGAAATGTAAGGGTAAAATATGAAAAATCAACGAAAATGCATATTGCAAATAGAAAAAGGCTATTTATGACAGGTAACGACAAATATATACATTTAGATTGACTGAGGCAGTAATACGAGTCATAAAGGTCATTATTATGAGATGATTATAAGATGATAATAAAGTAAGAGAACAAAACGAACCAGTGGTTTGCGCGAAGGCTATTCATCATCATCATCATCATCATCATCATTTAGCGTCCGTTTTCCATGCTAGCATGGGTTGGACGGTTCAACTGGGGTCTGGGGAGCCCGAAGGCTGCACCAGGCCAGTCAGATCTGGCAGTGTTTCTACAGCTGGATGCCCTTCCTAACGCCAACCACTCCGAGAGTGTAGTGGGTGATTTTATGTGCCACCGACACAGGTGCCAGACGAGGCTGGCGAACGGCCACGCTCGGATGGTGTTTTTATGTGCCACCGACACAGGTGCCAGACGAGGCTGGCAGACGGCCACGCTCGGATGGTGTTTTTATGTGCCACCGACACAGGTGCCAGATGAGGCTGGCGGACGGCCACGATCGGATGGTGTTTGTTACGTCCCCAAAGCACGGAGGCCAGTCTATGCGGTACTGGCTACGGCCACGTTCGGATGATTTTCTTGTGTGCCACCGGCACTGGTACCACAAAGATACAAATTCCATTTATGTTCATCTATTTTGATTTGTTTTGATTTGATTTGATTTGATTTGATTTGATTTGATTTTCACTTGCCTCAACAGGTCTTCACAAGTGTCACAAGAAGGAAGGTATGCATAGGTGGACTGTCTACGTCGCCGGGTCTTCGGATGGTGTCTTTATGTGCCACCGACACAGGTGCCAGATGTGGCTGGCGAACGGCCACGATCGGATGGTTTTCTTGTGTGCCACCGGTACTGGAACCACAAATATACAAATTCCATTGATGTTCATCTATTTTGATTTGGTTTGATTTCACTTGCCTCAACAGGTCTTCACAAGTGTCACGCGTGTCACACACTTGCCTCAACAGGTCTCCACAAGTGTCACACACTTGCCTCTGCCTCAACAGGTCTTCACAAAGTGTCACACACTTGCCTCTGCCTCAACAGGTCTTCACAAGTGTCATAAGAGGGAAGGTAAGCACAGGTGGACTGACTACGTCGCCGGGTCTTTGGATGGTGGTGGTGTTTTTATGTGCCACCGACACAGGTGCCAGGTGAGGCTGGCGAACGGCCACGATCAGATGGTGTTTGTTGTGCCCACAGCACGGAGGCCAGTCGACGGCCACGTTCGGATGGTTTTCTTGTGTGCCACCGGTACTGGAACCACAAAGATACAAATTCCATTGATATTCATCTATTTTGATTTGGTTTGATTTTCACTTGCCTCAACAGGTCTTCACAAGGGTCACACACTTGCCTCAACAGGTCTCCACAAGTGTCACACACTTGCCTCTGCCTCAACAGGTCTTCACAAGTGTCACACACTTGCCTCAACAGGTCTTCACAAGTGTCATAAGAGGGAAGGTATGCACAGGTGGACTGACTACGTCGCCGGGTCTTCGGATGGTGTCTTTATGTGCCACCGGCACAGGTGCCAGATGAGGCTGGCGAACGGCCACGATCGGATGGTGTGTGTTGTGCCCACAGCACGGAGGCCAGTCGATGCGGTACTGGTTACGGCCACGTTTGGGTGGTTTTCTTGTGTGCCACCGGCACTGGTACCACGAAGAATACAATTCCACTGATGTTCATCTATTTTGATTTGTTTTGATTTGATTTGATTTTCACTTGCCTCAACAGGTCTTCATAAGTGTCACAAGAAGGAAGGTATGCACAGGACTGACTACGTCCCCGGTCGGGGCCACGGGTTATGGCCTGACTAGTCTTGCCGGGTCTTCTCATGCACAGCATACTTCCATAGGTCTCGGTCTCTAGACATTTCCTTAGTGAGACCTAAAGTTCGAAGGTCGTGCTTCACCACCTCGTCCCAGGTTTTCCTGGGTCTACCTCTTCCACAGGTTCCCTCCACTGCTAGGGTGTAGCACTTTTGCACACAACTATCTTCAGCCTTTCTTGTCACATGACCATACCAGCGCAGCCGTCTCTCTTGCACGCCACAACTGACGCTTCTTAGGTTCAACTTTTCTCTCAAGGAACTTACACTCTGACGATTATGAACACTGACATTACACATCCATCGGAGCATACTGGCTTCATTTCTTGCGAGCTTACGCATATCCTCAGCAGTCACGGCCCATGTTTCACTACCATGTAGCATGGCTGTACGTACACATGCATCATACAGTCTGCCTTTTACTCTGAGCGAGAGGCCTTTTGTCACCAGCAGGGGTAAGAGCTCTCTAAACTTTGCCCAGGCTATTCTTACTCTAGCAGTTACACTTTCAGCACACCCACCCCCGCTACTGACTTGGTCTCCTAGGTAGCGGAAGCTATCAACTACTTCTAGTTTGTCTCCCTGGAACGTGGCAGAAGTTGGTCTCTGCATATTTCCAGTGTTTATTGCTCCTGAGCATTTGCCACAGACAAAAACTATTTTCCTAGTTAGCCTTCCTTTGACATTGCTGCACCTCTTATGTGTCCATAGCTTACACTTGGTGCATCTTATAGAGTTTCTACCTACACCTTTTTTACAGATCGAGCAGGGCCATCTACCTGAAGGTGTTTGTGATTGATCTACCTTCCTACTTATTAGAACTTTGGTTTTGGCTAGGTTGATTCTAAGGCCCTTCGATTCTAATCCTTGTTTCCACACCTGAAACTTCTCCTCCAGTTCTGATAGTGACTCAGCAATTAGAGCAAGGTCATCAGCATAGAGGAGCTCCCAGGGGCAACCTGTCTTGAATTCCTCCGTTATTGCCTGGAGGACTATGATAAATAGGAGGGGACTGAGGACTGAACCTTGGTGGACCCCAACCTCTACCCGGAATTCTTCACTGTACTCGTTGCCAACCCTCACCTTACTAGCAGCGTCTCTGTACATGGCTTGAACAGCTCTCACCAACCATTCTTCTATCCCTAGTTTCCTCATTGACCACCAGATAAGGGACCGGGGGACCCTGTCAAAGGCTTTCTCCAAGTCAACAAAAGCCAGGTACAAGGGCTTATCTTTGGCTAGGTATTTCTCCTGCAGCTGTCTTACCAGGAATATAGCATCAGTAGTACTTTTCCCTGGCACGAACCCAAACTGCATATCATCTAAGGTAACTCTCTCTCTAATTAGTTGGGCTACAACCCTCTCCGTAACCTTCATTACCTGATCCAGCAGCTTGATGCCCCTGTAGTTATTTGTCTCTAGGGCGTCGCCTTTACCTTTGTAGCAGTTGACTATTATGCTGCTACACCAGTCATTGGGTATGACCCCCTCGTGTATCACCTGGTTAACTATACGGGTGACTAAGCTATAGCCGACACCACCAGATATTTTGAGCATCTCTGCAGTAATTCCTGATGGGCCTGGGGCTTTCCCTGTTTTCATGCTTCTAATTGCCTTATCTACTAAGGAACTGTTAACTCGGATTGCTGGTCCCTCTGTTGGGTCGACATTCGGCAGACTCTCTTTATCCCATTCATTTTCCTCATTCAGCAACCTTTCATAGTGGCGTCTCCAAGCTTCTCTCTTTGCATCCTCATTTAACGCAAGTGAACCATCCTCCATGCGAACACATTTCTCTCCTACCACGTCACGATTCTCTCTCACACACTGTCTTGCAACACGAAATACCTCAAGTCTTTCATCCTCACGACGCAGGACATTGGCAAATTTTTCCTTATCTGCCTCCCCTCTGGCTAGATAGACCTGTCTCCTGGCTTCCCTTCTGGCAGACTGATACACTTCCCTGCTACCACCGTTCTTCCAGGCCTTCCAAGCCTGTTTCTTTTGTCTAATAGCCCTGTCAACAATATTGTTCCACCACCACGTTATTTTGGGTCTTAAGGGGACTTTGCACCAGCCACAGATCTGGTCAGCGGCTTTCAGCAGGTTGTCCCTCAGAAGCGTCCAGTTGTCTTCTACCCCATGCGTAGCTATACTCCCTTCCATTTCGTCTAAGGCTTCAAATAACATATCTCTAAATCTCTGTCCATTCGCAGGGTCTTTAAGCTTCCAGACCCTTCTTCTCCATGTTGGTCGTCTTCTAGTCGCCCTCTTTGTCCTGATCCTAAAGTCACTAACTACCAGTCTATGTTGTGGGGTGCATTCTTCACCTGGGAAGGTTTTGGCATTTATAAGCAGCCATCTTTCCCTTTTTCTGGCAAGGATGTAGTCGATTTGGCTAGTATGCCGGCCCGATCGGTAGGTGACCAGGTGGCTTGTCGGTTTCCTGAAGTTAGTGTTGCAAATCATAAGACTATTCGCATCGCAGAACTCCAGCAGCCTGGTTCCCTCCTCGTTGCGGGAACCATAACCGTAGCCTCCATGTACGCCATGGAAGCCCCCAGCACGTCGTCCAACATGCCCATTGAAGTCACCAGCCACAAAGAGAAGGTCCCTGTCGTTCGTCAATGATGTGGTCTGCAGTAGGGTGTCATAGAAACAGTCTTTCTGTCCATCAGGTAGCCCTGGCTGAGGGGCATAGGCCGATATAATAGTTGCTAAACTATGGTGGAGCACTAATCTAATCTTAATTATTCTGTCACTTACTCTGACTACCTCGATTACCTTATCTCCCCATTTTTCGGCGATAAGCATGCCCACACCCCCGACTCCGTCAGTATTCCCAGCCCAGAAAATCTTGTACCTCTGTCCTTTGCCTGTGAGGAACCTAGCAGAACCTCCTCTCCACCTCACTTCTTGAATGCAGCATATATCAACCCACCTCCGTTCAAGCAATTCAACTATCTCGCCAGATCTGCCTTTCAGTGTGCCGACGTTGAGGGTGCCAACCCTGAGGCTGTGGGTGGGGGTGGAAGTGGCATTGGTCCTAATAGCGTCATGTACCTGAAAAGAAAACTCGCGTTTGGCAGTATTCATAGACAAACAATGGAACTTAAGTTCAAACCTCGTATACAACACTAAACATATCTTGCAATGACTGACCACTATATATATATATATATATATATTGACATTAGATAGATAGATAGGATTGGATGGATATGCACAGATAGTGGATGGACAGGCAGTTTGTTTATCGTACTTGCCTTTTCTTTTCATCTCTCTATAATTGTTAACACAGACACTTGTAATAAACTTGAGTCTGTAGACTATTTCTTCCTCTACTATATAGAATAGTAATTTGTTCTTTATGAACTGATAGAGTAGACAATGGTTGCTGGCAAAATGAAATCTTTCTCTGATTCAGTTTTCATTTTTACCTTTAGCAATTTCCCATTGCATTTATCAGTAAAGAACTTAGGATAAGCTTAGGCTGATTTTATTCTCTAAGAGTAACACTGTATTCTATATTCTAAAATAATTTTATACTCAACAATTCAAAAAATACTTTAAAATCTTTACATTTAAAGAAAATACAAACTATAAACCTGAATATTTTGAATTATAGTTTGTTTATTACCAAATTAAAGGACCTTCGTACAGTTAATGATAAAACAAGTTTTAATTACTAAGTTTCTTTGTTGGGAAACAGCTGTTAAATATGCGTGTAATGTAAAGCTAGGTCATTTAAATACAATCAGTTTTGGTTAATATTCAACAGATGTAACTTAGCAGCAAGTGTCCTGCAATTTATTTTATGTTTCCGTTCTATCTTCCTCGCCAAACACTTTGTGGAACATACAACCCTGACAAAATTTCTTTTGACATTATTTCTTATTTCTTTATTGCCCACAAGGGGCTAAACATAGAGGGGACAAACAAGGACAGACAAAGGGATTAAGTCGATTACATCGACTCCAGTACGTAACTAGTACGTATTTAATCGACCCTGAAAGGATGAAAGGCAAAGTCGACGTCGGCAGAATTTGAACTCAGAACATAGCGACGGGCGAAAAACTGCTAAGCATTTCGCCTAGCATGTTAATGTTTCTGCCGGCTCACCACCTTTTGACATTATTTCTGCAGCAGTAACTTGCTGGGTCACTCCTGAACCCTCCATCTGAAGAATGATGCTCTGCTTTGGGGCTGTGTTGGACTTGGTATGGCAACCTATTGAAGTACTCTTGTTAAGTTTACAGTGCTCCTGTTCAGTATTCCTTTCATTTGAAGTAGATAATTATATCAGTCTTTTTAATTGATGCATAAAATTGTTTTAACTCGTTAGTATTCAGGTTATTCTTGTCAAATGCAATGCTTATTTATTCACATTGTTTTGAATTAATTATGCCTTATTTTATGGCTTTGAGAATTTGATGATGTGCTCATCTATTTTTAGAATGACAGTGTAGGGTAGGTGTGACAGATTAGGGCAGAGAGCTAGAAGAATCGTTAGCATGCCGGGCGAAATGCTTAGTGGTATGTCATCTGCCATTACGTTCTGAGTTCAAATTCTGCCGAGGTCGACTTTGCCTTTCATCTCTTTCAGGGTCGATAAATCAAGTACCAGTTATGCACTGGGGTCGATATAATCGACTTAATCCGTTTGTCTGTCCTTGTTTGTCCTCTCTGTGTTTAGCCCCTTGTAGGTAGTAAAGAAATAGATTAGATCTGGCCAGTTTGAATATTTTGGCCAGATATAGCTGGTTTAAATGCTAAAGGGTTAATTGCAGAAGCAGCGTAGAACACAAACATCAACCAATAGTTTGAATGCCTGCTACCTTATCATCTTGGCCCACCTATCAATTTAAACATTTTAATTTGCTATTGAAACAGTAGTTATATAAAATCATGATAGTTGTGTTACTCAAATCTGTTGTATATGAAACTACAACTGTATTTAGTCCGTATATGTGTCCAGCATTCCACTCTAGCTTTTATATCTGTACACATTCTTTACTCTATTGATTGTATTATACACCTAACTTTATTAGTAAGGATCAGTGCTCCCCAAAATCTTACAAATCTTGCTAGTTAGTTTTTGGGTAAATCTTTGAGGTTTGATTTTTCTAATGGTCTGCTGTTTATATTTCTACTGCAGATAGGTATCATCTACAGCTTCTAAGTTTATTAGTCTCTTAATTATATTTTACTTTGGTATCAGGTATATTTAAATGTGTGACTAATAATAATTTCTGTAGTTGTTAGCAAGTAACTAATTGTTATTACCTCCACCTTAGCGAAGGTGGAGGTATTGTTTTCAGTCATATTTGTTTGTTTGTTTGGTTGTCTGTGGACAAAATATCTCAAGAACTGCTGGATGGCTTCGGATGAAACTTTGAGGGATGTTTGGCCTCATGACTGGCACAAACTGATTAGATTTGGGTATCGATCCGGTACCGGACAAGGATTCTGGATTATTTTTCTTGTATTTTTACTTAATTTTTGAGAGTGGTCGGCTTCATTTTTAGTATTCTTGTTTTTGAGAGCTGTCGAGTTTATTTCGGATATTCCCATTTTAAAAATCATCCCTGGCTAATCATTGAGAGGACAGTGTTGCCTTGGCAAAAGTTTGCTCTCTCTGAGTGCCCTTGTTTATACTTGTTGTTTTTTTCTAATAGCTAGCAACTAAAAGACTATTATTTATTAATCTATGTATGCATATTATCTAGATTAACTTGTATAACTATGCAATCACACATACATACACACATATAGGTGGAGAAACAGATAAGATGGTTGCTGGCAGGCTAAGGTGGCAGATGACATGTTGCAAGATAGTGATCCAATTCATTTAATGTATGGTGCTGTACCTCCAGATAAGACATGTTATGTTTGTTTCAATTTGCATTACTTGCATTTAATACCATTTTTGCTTCATAGATAAGTGAAAGGAAGCAATGAAATATTTGATAAACTACCTAAATTTTAAAAAATTCATCTTATCCATTTTAGCACGTTTACAATAATCTGTCTGAAAGTCATCAAAACTATATGGCTATGATAAGCTATAATTATTCTGGCAAATTATTTTGGTTTTTATGCTAACATAACTGAATTCCAAAGTAGAATCTGTTTAATGTTTTGTGTATCACCTGATGTTCTGGTCTGTTCAAATACTTCTTTAAAACATTTAACCAGCTAAAGTTGATAATTTACATTATTTACACTTATAAAATTAACCAGCAACCACAGCCATCACTTGTAAGTATTACTAATTAGTATGTACCATGCTATCACTAATTGTTTTAGGTGTCTGTGTAGTCATGAGCAGACACAGGTACTCTCACAGCCTTCCTACTTCTTGACTGAGCAGCAGTAGGGAGGCTGAGGATGTTGCAACTGGGGCTCTAATACCTTTAAGGTTGGTAAAAAAGTAAAGGTAAAGTTACTTTCTTGAGTCATGCTGACTCATAAGGGCCAGATTCCATGGCATATATATTCCCCACCTGGTCAGTCCACAAGTCCATCGCAGGATTACTCATTTTTGTCAACTGAGTAGACTGGAGCTATGTGAAACGAGGTGTTTTGCTTAAGAATATAATGCATTGCCTGATCCAGGAATGGAAACCACAATCTTATGATGATGAGTCCAACACCCTAACCACTAAGCCATGCACCTCCACTAATTAAGGTTAGTACTCAGTTTCAGCTGAGTGGAATGGCATGGTGTGAAATGAAGTGCCTTGCTCAAGGACGCAACATGCCACTTTGTCAAGGAACTAAACCAATCGCCCTGTGATTGATGCACTGATATATTAACGTGTAGAATCTCTCTGTGTGAATGTTAAGCCTGTGCTTTACACATTTGTGATAATCTATTCATTATTTGTTTCCCTTTTATGACTTGCAATGTAAATTCATTCTTGAAGTATACACTGAATGCTTTTTGTCACTGTACTTGCTTTATTTTCCCTTTATGAATATATAAACACTAGCAGTATAGCCCGGAATTTTTGAAAAGTAAAATTTTGCATTATGTAGCTTGTTATTCCCTTTAAGTGAACATTTTTCTGGTTGAAATATACTGAAAAATGGTGATACAGCAGTCAAAAAATTGTAAAAAAATAGGGATCTTCATAGAAAAAAAGCACCTTTTTGATGTAAATAATTTTTGGTCTTAACATGGTCCAATTTGAAATTTTGAATTCTTTCTTCTACGGAAGGAAGAGCAAGCCTTCTTCTATCATAGTCTCAATTTTGGTCAACTTGTGCCGCAGAGTCTCAGAGGAGATTGTGTTAGTTGAAGGCTACCAAACCTGCCACACACACACACACACACATAGACAACTTTAGCTTTATATATATATATATATATAGATTTATATGGAAGCTCTATTATGGCAATCCATCTTTCTATTAGTTATTGTCTCAGTAAAGTTCTCTTTACCAATTAAATGTCTCCAAGATGACTGATATATTTTCTACAGTTTTAAAAAGTTCTAAAATGACTCAAAATTGTGTGAGTTATAGCAATAACTAATTCTGTTGTTAAAGTCTGGTACTTATTCTCCCAGTTTCTTTTACTGAACCACTAAGTTAACGGTTGTAAACAACTAACACCTGTTGTCAAGCAGTGGTCACGCACACACACATGTGCCATTTTGGTTTTTTTTCAATGGCATTCTCATTGATATGTTTATCAGCTTTTGCACGACTGAATTTTGGCCTTAACTCTTCAGCATTTAGATTACCCAGTTAAATGTAATCCTAATCTATTCATATTGTTTTGAATCAATCATGTTTTATCTTGTGGCTTTGAAATTTCAATGATGTGATTGTTTAGTTTTAAAATGACATTGTAGGATAGGTGTGAAAAGCCAGATTTGGCTAGTTTGAATATAAAACAAAAGAATATTTGGTCTGGATAAGGCCAGTTTAAATACTAATGGTTAAATTATTATATTTTGTTATTAGGAAGACCATTTTGCTTATGGATATATTACTATCTTAGGAAAATATCATGAATATAATATCTCTTAACACCTCATTTAGAAAGTCCATACAATTAATTATTCATAAAGGTTCCACCTGTTAGGAATAGTCTGACAGAATATACAGTCGTTAGGTGTTTGATGCTATTTATTGCGCTTATGTATGTGAATATATATGTAATTAGTATTTATTTTGGTCTCTGTTCTTGATGATTATGAAATGGGCTTAGGATGGAAGCAACTGCGAGGTGAATTTTGTCTGTTTACAAGGACAGTAGAACTTCAAATGCTAGTTGTGTTATCAAACAAGAAATATGGTGGTGAAGGAGAAACATAATGGTCTGACCCAAACTTTATTCCCTGAAAAAATGCTTATTATCTTTTTGAATTTTTTTTCTTTGTATGCACAAAGCTGAATAAAGACTTTTGAGGTTAACCCTTTCATTACCAACCCGGCTGATACCGGCTCTGGCTCTGTAGTACAAATGTCTTGTTTTCGTAAGTTTTGCATTAAAATATACCACCAGACCTTAGTCTCAATTTATGTTCCTAACACTAGCTGAATGATAATTAAGTTATTTTACTAAATTCTTTGTTATATTTAAAATAATTGAAAGAAGCACAGAGCATCTCAAAATAAATACAGTAACGAAAGGGTTAAATGCTGTCCTGTTATTTACTGGCCACATAGTTATGACTTCTTTAATAACCTCAGTGGCCCTTGAGAGCTGGAAATGAAATGAAAAGAGCTTGGAACTGCTGTTTTTGTACTTGTCACTAGGTTCAGATCATCATCATCCGTTTTTCCATGTAGCATGGCGCTTGGACTGTTTGACTGGTACTGGTAAGGCCAGGGACTCCACCAGGCTCCATTGTCTGTCCTAACATGGTTTCTATGGCTGGATGCTCTTCCCACCAGTTGAATAATCGGAAATGTGAAACTTGGAGTACTGGAATTATGAGCCTTTCAGTTATAATGTTTTAAAGAACACTCTATGTTTATGTATTGAGTTCTGTAATTTATTGCTTCTTGGAATTTATATGTCTGACCTCATGTGGTAGCTGTCAAGGAGCATCACTGTCATACAAGTGATGTCCTTCATTGCCTGTCTTCTGTGAAAACATGCCAAGCCATGAGAAGCATCATCTTATTTGGAAACAGGTGAGGCTGGAGGTAGGGAGAGCATCCAATTGTAGAAAATCTGCCTCAATGAATTCTATCTGACTCACCCATGCAAGCATCTAGAAGTGGATGTCAAAATAATGAAGGTGATGATGATGATGATGATGATGATGAACTAATGTCATGCTGTGACTGAGTTCACTTTGCTCACCTCTTTTGAACCATTATCAGAATCTACAAGTGCATAAGACAGACTGAACAGTTGAAGGATTGCAGTAAGTTCAGACTATCTTACTGTAGATCCCATATGAATCATCATTACCTACTAGAGTGTGCAGTATAGTATTGAGCTGGATGGAAACATGGTATAACTAACAAGATGAACCTGTGGGTCACTCCTGGTCATTCAATTGACAACCTACATGCCATGGACTTGATTGATCGTTGTTGACTTAGGGCCTTACACAGCCAAAGCAACTGGTTACTTTCAGATGTGGCTTACTCTTTTACTCTTTTACTTGTTTCAGTCATTTGACTGCGGCCATGCTGGAGCACTGCCTTTAGTTGAACAAATCGACCCCGGGACTTATTCTTTGTAAGCCCAGTACTTATTCTATCGGTCTCTTTTGCCGAACCGCTAAGTGACGGGGACGTAAACACACCAGCATCGGTTGTCAAGCAATGCTAGGGTCTTGGTCTTTATTTTCGCAGTTCATATAGAACCAGACGCATAAATCATAATTGGCATTTCATGTTTTACTGCTGAAGGATGCTTAATTTGTTTAGAAAATTCTCATTAATTATGATCAGGTCAACACATTCTTTCTAAAGTTTACTCCTTTGAAGATATTAAGTAACTCCATTAAAATGTCAACTGAAATTCAAGTGACACCTTGTGTTGGTATCTACCCATCACATGGGGCACACACAGAAGATTGATGGAATTATATAAGAAAGGAAGCATCTTAAAGTAACAGTGAGTTCCTGCTTGTAGTATTTTTAACTAAAAGTCTGCAGGAAAGGAAACAAAAAGAAAGTTTATTTCTTCTCACATCTTGAAAATAAGTTTTTAATGCAAAGTATGTTGGAAGATTATTAAGCCCTGAATTTTTACTTCAATCAATGGAATAAATTTTAATTAGGCTTGTTATTTAAAAATTGACGAGTCTTACAGACGAGATATAACATGGAACTAAAACTCATAGAAACCTGTGAATTGTATTACACACCTTTCCACCTTTGAAAAATAGAATACTTTAAAATGACAAAGATCTAGTCATCTCTTCTATAGCCAGCTGTTAATTCTGCATAATGATTTTTTGAGTTTTGTGAATCAAGGACTTCATATCCGGGTACTGTTTTTGATATGTTATATAGAAACAAGGTCCCAAATTTTGTCAGGTGGGGTACATAGAAAAATGAAAATTTGACTTCAGCTAGATTAGTATTTCTTTCTCACATAGTAGGCACAAGATCTGAAATTTTGCAAAAAAGGAGTTAATTAATCATCAACCTCAGGTTGATAGTATCAAATGTATGGTTATGGATTCAATTATACTGCTTAGAACCTTGGGCAAGTGTCTTCTACAAAAGCCCTAAACCAACTAAAGCCTTATGAATGCATTTTGTAGACAGAAACTGAAAGAAGCTTGGTGTATAGATGTGCATATGTATGCAATTAAATGAGAGTGTGTGTGTTTTACTGTCTCCTTGCCTTAAAAAAAAGTGTTGTTTTATATTCTCAGTGAACATAATAATGTTCAGAAGCCATTATCTCTTCATGGGTTTTGCCATTCCTGTTTCTTCTTCATAACTGTTTTTAAGCTTTCATATTATTTTGAGATTCCATGTTTCTGCACAATGTCCTACTCTTTTACTCTTTTACTTGTTTCAGTCATTTGACTGCGGCCATGCTGGAGCACCGCCTTTAGTCGAGCAAATCGACCCCGGGACTTATTCTTTGTAAGCCCAGTACTTATTCTATCGATGTCTTTTGCCGAACCGCTAAGTGACGGGGACATAAACACACGAGCATCGGTTGTCAAGCAATGCTAGGGGGACAAACACAGACACACAAACACACACATACATATATATATATATATATACATACATATATACGACAGGCTTCTTTCAGTTTCCGTCTACCAAATCCACTCACAAGGCATTGGTCGGCCCAGGGCTATAGCAGAAGACACTTGCCCAAGATGCCACGCAGTGGGACTGAACCCGGAACCATGTGGTTGGTAAGCAAGCTACTTACCACACAGCCACTCCTGCACCTTTTACTGTGTAAAAGAAAAATATTGTTGCATGTGTTTTGCTAAATTTCTTAAGCCTGATTTGTTGTCAAGTTTCTTTATATTGATTGATGTTTACTCTCAAACAATTAGTTTTGAAACCTTCATGATTATTTCCTGCCAATAATTTATAGTTTCTTTTTTGTTTCAGATGCAAATGTAATGGTCATGCTAAAGCCTGTGAAAAAACCGCTGATAACCGTGTCCGGTGTAAGTGTGAGCACAACACTGCAGGAGTAAGCTGTGAAAAGTGCAGTAGTTTTTACAACGATAGACCCTGGAAAAGAGCAACAGAAACTGATGCTCAAGAGTGTCTACGTAAGTGATTAAGTTAATCAAAATTATTCATAGTATTTTATTTCTCTTAGAGAAGGCAGAGAACTGGGAAACTCGTTAGTATGCCAAGCAAAATGCTTTCTGGCGTTTAGTCCATCTTTACATTTCAAATTCTGTTGAGGTCAGCTTTGCCTTTCCTCCTTTCGGGATCAATAAAATACGTGCCAATTGAGCACTGGGGTCAATGTAATTGATTTTATCCCTCCTCTGAATTTGCTGACCTTGTTGCCAAAATTTGAAATCAATATTTTATTTCCATTCTCGTATTTTATGAGGTTTAAGGACCCATCATATTTTAGTGATGGGTCCTTAAAGTGCAAAAGATTGTCTTAACTGGTACATCACACGTATTGAGAAGAGCATTGTCGATGTGAGAACTATTACTACCCATGTATTTTAATTTAACTTAAAAAAAAAAAATGAACGAACTATTGAGTTTAGTTTAATGGCCTACCAATGTATACTATGAGTTTCTTTGCCCTAGGAGTCGGGAAGACACTTGGCTAGAAATGGAAGCAAATTTGAAAGAAGAAAAAATAATAATAATAACAATAATAATTATAATAATAATATTATTATTATTATTAAAGTGTGAGTGATGGAACCCAACGAGAAATAAAGATTTGAGACTAATTAAACTATTTGATGAACAAGCAAAGTTTAATGTATTTTAAAATGGTTTTTGTATCAATAGTTACTGTAAAATTATCTTTTCATCTTTTATTATTGCTCTCAGGATATAATTTCAGGTAAGTATTTTTACATAGTGTATACTTATTTGTCAAACAAAAGAAGTTTTTTGTATTGGTATTTCTGTGTATTTATTTCATTTTTTTTGGTGGTATTTTGTTTGTTTTGGGGTTGTTACTGCTTTACTTTTTGTAAAACTTAAGCCACAGGTTTTTTTATGCTTTATGTGGAAACATCTAGCTAATTGTACATGGGTGCAGTTGTGTGGTACTATTCACCACTGCAAGTAGTAGAAGCATTGTATAGTTGACAAATGTTTTCTTAGCTTTTAGTGTTGTACTCAAGTTCTGCTATGAACAATGTAGAATAAACTACCTTGGAGCTTTGTTTCAAGAGAAATCTTCTAGATGCGATACTGTTAAAGGCTGGCATTTTCTCTATTGTATCTGTCAGTCATAGTCATGGAAAGTATTAAAAGTCAAGTTGATTCTTTAAAAAAAAAAGGAAGTTGGTTTTCAACAATACAGTTACCAAAATACATGATAATATGTATGTCGCAAATTTTAAGTGCCCGTTAGTCTTGTTTCATAGAATAGGGAATTTTGGACTTTGTACTATCGTCCTTCCTTCTCTCATCCTTATCACTCTAGCTCTTTTACCTTCTTCAGATATATAATTAAGAAACTCCACCAGACTTGCATTTTCCTCATACACTCTACCTATCTTCTTCACTGACCATTCCCTTGCTACCCATCACTTTCTCACTCACATTCTCTCTGGTATTGGTGCCACAATGGAATGTACCCGGTTCACCCTGCAAAGTGTAGGGTTGTGAAAATGTGTTAGCCTTGTCAAAAAACATAGCAATCCCTCTAGTGTTAGTGCTACAAAAAAAATGCATGTAGTACACTCTTTAAAGTGGTTGGTATTAGGAAAGATATCCAGCCATTGAAACCAAATTAAATACAAAGATAATAGATGTAATATGCTTTCCTGATCCATCTGGAAGAGCAGAAATGACCCATCTGGTCCATGCCAACATGGAAAGTAAATGTGAAATAACAATAAAGTTCGAAACATTTTTTTCTTGACCTAGTTAAATCTGGACTGTTTCCCAAAGCGCCAACTGAAGGAAAACTACACTGGGAAGGACTGTCTGCCTATGCTGTAGATATTCCTCAGTTAAGAAAACTGTTGAAATTTGTGGAAGGGTGATTACCTCTCGGCACCAGTGACATGAAAGTTATAAGAATGACAGTCTTGATAAATCTGAATTCTGACTCTAAATTCTCCTTTCTACCTCTCCAGTTCCTGGAATGGATTATATAACTAATGTGATATTACGTACTAAAGATGTCATCTTTACTGTAATTCATTAACCCTTTCGTTACCAACCCGACTGAAACCACCTCTAGCTCTGTCGTACAAATGTCTTGTTTTCAAAAGTTCTGAATTAAAATCTTCCACCAAACCTTAGTCACAATTTATGTTCCTAACACTGGCTTAATGATAACTAAGTTATTTTATTAAATTCTTTGTTACATTTAAAATTAATTGAAAGAAATGCAGAACATCTCAAAATAAATACAGTAACAAAAGGGTTAAATATAGAATCGTCAACCACCCCAACCTTTCTTGCACAGATATACTCACAGTTATACACGTCATTAAAATAGATGTCTGTGATGCACTGATTGCAAATATTGTGACTTGTGCATTTTATTTATTTATCCATTTATTTGTCTGATTTCAGAGTGTAACTGCAATGGAAAATCTCGGGAATGTATTTTCAACCAAACTTTGTATGACCAAACTGGTCATGGTGGCTATTGTATCAACTGTCGGGACAACACTGCTGGACCTGCGTGTGACCAGTGCAAAGTGAACCACTTTTTGAAACAACCACAACATATGTGCATGCCATGCAATTGTAATCCAATTGGTAAGTACGAACAGATAACACTGTAACTACTTCTTCTTTCTCTTCATATTTATTTGCCTTATGTTTAGTCATATTTATTTTATGGTAGATTAACAAGCTGTATTTCACTGAGTCGCAGGTATGACATGGAAACATTTTGTCTTCATATAGTGGATCAAAGGCAAATCAAATGGAGTCTGCCTCTGTTTGTGTGTGTATGGGTTTTTCAGCCTGTCTCTCCCCCAATCCACAGAGAGAGAGAGAGAGTCATCTAAGAATCCATGTCATAAAAAATATGCACTCATATATTAATCTAAGTATACAGAACTATAGATCCATTTCACCTAATCTTACCAGTCAGTTTCATACAAGAGATTAGGTAACCATACAACGATAACAGCAAAGTTATGTAACACTACAAATTCTTC
The DNA here is from genome assembly GCF_006345805.1 of Octopus sinensis. Taxonomy (NCBI): domain Eukaryota; kingdom Metazoa; phylum Mollusca; class Cephalopoda; order Octopoda; family Octopodidae; genus Octopus; species Octopus sinensis. The sequence goes on along the minus strand of NC_042997.1, from coordinate 49,145,151 downwards.
AGGGATGGCAGGTATGGAAAAAATAAAATACTTGCTATCTTTGAAGAGCATATAAAATAATAATAATAATAATAATAATTGTGTACAATGCTCAGGTGCACTACAACTCATCTAAAGTGTATATATAATCAGGTGTAGTTTCGACGGATTTCGGGAAGCATGAGGGCCTTAAAGGATGCAGTGTCATGGCAGTCAACAACTGATGCAGGCAGTTTATTCCACGCTTCAGCAACCCTGAGTGTGAAAAAATGTTTCCGAAAGTCATGGGAGCTGTGCTGTTTTCTGACTTTGTAGGCATGTCCACGTGTGTTAGACACATGGAGATCAAAAAGTTGTTCAGTGTTGTTGTTGGTGAGGTGGTTGATAACCTTGTGGGTGTTTACCAAGTCCGTCGCCAGACGCCGGAGCTTCAGTGAATCCATGCCCAGGGAAACAAGGCGCTCAGAATATGGTAGGTGTCTGATGGAGGGTATGCGTTTGGTTGCACGTCTCTGGACAGATTCCAGGAGGTCAATGTTCTGAGCAAGATAGGGATTCTAAACTGATGATGCGAATTCCAAGTGTGGTTGTACCATAGCTGTATACAGTTTTAAATAGATGGCTGGAGAGCAGCTAACAAAAGTCTTGCTGAGTGATGCCAAGACACCCTCGGCCTTCTTGACAATTTTAGAGATATGCTTTGTCCAACGCAAATCACTGCTGACAGTGATGCCTAGGTCACGCTCGCAAGAGGATTTCTTGATATCAGTGTTGTGGAGGGAGTATGTGGACGCAGGGTTTTTTCTCCCAAAATGCATGGTGGTACACTTGTCCACAGCCAGTTTCAGTTGCCAGTCTGTGATCCATTGCTGCATTGTGTCTAGGTCTGATTGCAGGAAAGAGTTGTAGACATCAGGATCAGTCCTCTTGATTTCAAGGTACAGCTTGATGTCGTCTGCATATGGTGTTACTCGCTCATGCCGTTAATTAATATCCAGCGCAAAACTGAGTGTCAAGTTTAGCTGAAATGGATCTACAATACTGTATACTTTGATTAATGTATGTGTGTGTGTATAAGATATACACTGACAAAAATCCGTGCTGCACCACGATTTTTGTCAGTGAACAGGTCGCGGTCTTATAGCGACGAAAATATTTTGACAAATTAAACTTAAATGTTGAACGGCTTTTGTGTGTTTCTTAAATGGCTTACAAACACCTTCCACACTGCAATTGATTATATATATATATATATATATATATAATAAGAAATATTGAGTTTCTAAATCTCTCGTAGAGAGGTGTACGGTGGTGGAGAGATTGACAGTATACAACCATTATATATATATAATGATAAATATATAATGATAAAGTGGCATTTCATGAATTGAAATTTACATTTTGATTTAAATACAGCTTAATATTGACCTACATACGTTTAATATATGGTTAAAAGTTATCTATTTGGAATAAATCAGCGGAATATATCTCTAAATTCTTATCTAATAAGAATTATAACAAAATTTATATAGTAACTGTTGATATGGACAAATTTTTGAAAACCTAACTGAGTAAAATTGAAATCGTTTGTAGAATTCCCTTATAAATTATCAATAATATATATGTGTATATATATATATGTGTGTGTGTGTGTGTTTGTGTGTCTGTGTTTGTCCCCCCCCCAACATCGCTTGACAACCGATGCTTGTATGTTTACGTCCCCGTTACTTAGCGGTTTGGCAAAAAGACCGATAGAATAAGTATTAGGCTTACAAAGAATAAGTCCTGGGGTCGATTTGCTCGACTAAAAGGCGGTGCTCCAGCATGGCCGCAGTCAAATGACTGAAACAAGTAAAAGAGTAAAAGAGTATATATATATACAGAGAGAGAGAGATATAGGTGGAATATAATTAAGTTTACAAATTGAAATTTAAAACAAAAATTAAGATTGCAACCTTTCAGTTACAAAATTTCATGTTTCTGTGTCTGTCTTTAGATATTGCCTTTTTACTCTAAAAAAAGACTTGAGAGTCTGCTTATATTTTACCGCTGTAGCTATAACTTCATGTTTAAATTAGTGTGTAAACAATCTGATCATGTCCCTTATGTCATCATTCAAAGTATTTTCAAGCTGACATTAGCTTGAAGTAATACTTTGCTTTTGTTTACATGAGTTTACAATTTAATAAACATTAATAGAATTATTTAACACTGAAAAAGTTTCCTTAACCCTTTCGTTACCAACCCGGCCAAAACCGGCTCTGGCTGTGTAATACAAATGTCTTGTTTTCATAAGTTTTACATTAAAATATACCACCAAACCTTAGTCACAATTTATGTTCATAATACTTACTGAGTGATAACTAAGTTATTTTACTAAATTCTTTGTTATATTTAAAATAATTGAAAGAAACACAGAGCATCTCAAAATAAATACAGTAATGAAAGGGTTAAGTCTGGCTCTTTTAATATTCCTACATGGTCCTCGTATCAAACAGTTTTGAGATCTTTCTTAATTTCCATGTAAATATGTCAAATGTTGGTTAGCATTAAATTTTCAGATTAAAACTTTCTAAGTAGACTGGTGGATTAACTTAGTTGAAATGCTCAAATAGGTCAGTAAGTGCATTGTAGCTTTAGTTTCGTACTTGTCAGTCAAGAGTTTGAATCTTTCCAGTACTGACTATTTTCGATTGACCTAGAGTTGATGAAATAAAGTAGTAATCACATATGAAGAATTGTTGTTAATTGAATGTACTGTAAATTCCACATTGGAATGGGGGTGGGATGGGGGGAATGGCTTTGAGCATTTCAATTCATCTTAAACTGAGTGCTGTGTTAAAGCTAACATTCACCCAGTGTACTAATGAGCTAGTGAAGTCAATTAGCAAGATCCAGATGGTAAAAGTACTGAACTGAGTGGTATGTTTGGCCTACTATTCAACCAGTGTACTAACCAGGTATTGAACTCAGCTATAAAGGACTAGGTTGTAATGATATTGAGAGCTGGGTGGTAGAGATAGGCCTACCATTCAACTGGTATATCAATCAGTCATTGAACTCACTTAGCAAGACCCATTCCACCAGTATACCAATCTGTTAGGCCGACCATTCAACCAATATACTATTGAAGTCAATTACAAAGAACTAGGTGGTGACTGTTGAACCAAATGGGATGCTAAATCTATCAATGAACCAGTATACCAATCACTCAATTTGCAAGAACCAAGTGATGATGGTGTTAAGCAGAGTGGTATGTTAGGTCTATATGAACTACATGGCTCAGTGGTTAGAGTGTCAAGCTCACAATCATGAGGTAATGAGTTCGATTCCCAGACTGGGCTATGTGTTGTGTTCTTGAGCAAGACACTTTATTTCACATTGTTCCAGTTCACTCAGCTGTAGAAATGAGTTGCAATGTCACTGGTACCAAGGTGTATTGGCCTTTGCTTTTCCCTTGGATAAAATTGGTGGCATTGGAGAAGGGAGGTTTGTATGCATGGGTGACTATTATTCTTCCATAAACAGCCTTACCCGGACTAGTGCCTTGGAAGTGAAGTTTCTAGGTGTAATCCCATGGTCATTCCTGACTGAAGGGAGTCTTTTATTTTAGGTTTATCTGTCATTCATTCAGTGGCTCAGTCTGGTTATGAAGACAAAACTATTGTACCCAACCTCTCCAATTTATTGTCTTGAGTCCAAGTGAAAAGCTAATATTTTTTTTGATATCCTTTTTCTAGGTTCTGTTGATCTTCAGTGTAATAATCAAGGAAAATGCCAATGTAAACCTGGAGTGACTGGTGACCGATGTGATCGGTGTCAGGCAAACTTCTATGACTTCTCAAACTATGGTTGCAGGTAATTTGTTTACTCATTTATATAATTGTTTGTGCTGATATTTCTATATCTGTTTGTGGGATGGTTATATGTGTATGGTGATATCTATCTGTCTCTGGTGATATTTGTCTGTCTGTTGGTGGTGATGGCCATGTCTAATTATGATGATATCTGACTGTCTGTAGTGGTGGTGGTGTCTGTCAATCTGTCTGTCTATGATGTAGCTGTATCTGAGTGTTTGTGGTGTGATGATGATGTCAGTTTGATCTAGTGATACCCATCTATCTTCTGTTATAATTCCATCCACATCTAAGATGAATTATTGGAATAAGAAAATATAAAGCAAACCCAAGAATTTAACTGGTACTTTATTTTTATCAACACTGGAAGGATGAAATGTAAAATTTGACCTCTGCAGGACTTAAAAATGTAAAAGGCTGTAACTAAATACCACAGATAACTTGTCAGATGCTCGAATGTATCTGCAAGTCCTCTAGTAATGTATATCTGTCTCTGTCTGTTCTGGTGACATCCTTCTGTCTTGTTTAGTGGCAATGCATATCAGATTACGTGTCTAGTTTAGGGATGTCTATATATCTGACTATTTGGTCATCTTATTTAGTGATGTCTTTAAATCTGATCGTTTACCTGGATGGCCAAGAGACATCTCTCTTTTACTCTTTTACTTGTTTCAGTCATTTGACTGCGGCCATGCTGGAGCACCGCCTTTAGTCGAGCAAATCGACCCCAGGACTTATTCTTTGTAAGCCCAGTACTTATTCTATCGGTCTCTTTTTGCCGAACCGCTAGGTGATGGGGACGTAAACACACCAGCATCGGGGACAAACACAGGCACACAAACACATATATACATATATATATATACATATATATATATACATATATATGTATACATATATACGACCGACTTCTTTCAGTTTCCGTCTACCAAATCCACTCACAAGGCATTGGTCGGCCTGGGGCTATAGCAGAAGACACTTGCCCAAGATGCCACGCAGTGGGACTGAACCCGGAACCATGTGGTTGGTTAGCAAGCTACTTACCACACAGCCACTCCTGCGCCTGTGTGTGTCTATGTGTTATAGTGACATCCAGCCATCTGTTAGGACAAGTGGCATTCATCTGTCTGTAGTCTAGTGATATTGGTCTGCCTACATGGTTGTGTCTGGTGTCATGTTGTGATAATAGTTTTGCCCATGCTGTGATAATGATGGTGGTTGTTGTGGTCAGTGCTAGATTTAGGACAAATGGGGCCCTGTGCTAGTTAAGTTATGAGACCCCTTACTTTTGTATAGAGAATTCTTTATACACAATTTTGTTAAAAAATAGCATGTAAAAGCGTTTACGTTATTAATTTCACTTTTATAACTTTTAGGAAAAACATTTGAATTTTTCTGTTGTGTCTGGAGATTGTCATTTTCTTTTTGTGCCTTTGAATTTTTGATATTTGAAAAATTTATTGTAAAAAATTTTGGGGGCAGGCAGATGGGCCTCACCTGGTTGACTTGGCCTTGTGCTTAAGCACACCTAAGCACAATGGCAAATCCGGCTCTGGTTGTGGTGATGGTATTTTCCTGTGGGTTTGTGTTTTGCTTCTCAGGAAAAGATTTTTTATTAATGCAGCACATATATATATATATATATATATATATAACCCAAAGAAGATGATTTTATCCTTACCACATAATAAAAATGTATCATGAGTAATATAGTAGCTATGGTTGGTTAAAAATAGTGTATTATTCTACTAAATTTGTGTAAATTATATTTCTTGGCTATTTTTCTTAAATTGTCTTTTTTCTTCCCATTCTAGACCCTGCAACTGTAAGGTAGAAGGAAGTTTGAATAACACTCCTTACTGTGATACCGCAACTGGAAAATGTACCTGTAAAGCAAATGTTGATGGCCAGAAATGTGACAGGTAATAGAAGAGAATTATTTTTATATTTCCTTTTTCAATAATATTAAAATTATATAAATTCTTTTACATGACATATGTACAAATTCTTTTGTGATTGTTTAAAACTGGCTTTCAACCTTCTGCAGCTCATTTTCACTGAATCATTTTTTTCACCTGTAGTCCTTGAATATGCATGCACATGTATGTAGTATACACATACACATCATCACCATCATTGCTTAATATCCACTTTTATGTTAGTCAGATGGTATTTGTGAGGCCAGTCCATGCCAAGAGGACCATATGAGTGTGATCATTGACAGAGCAGCTAACCGGCCTCCGTGCCAGTGGCACTTAAAAGGCACCATTCAAGTGTGATCGTTAGCAGCGTCACCTTACTGGCACTCGAGCCCTTTGCTGGTAGGGTATTAAGAGCACCATCCGAGCGTGATCGTTGCCAGAGAGGCTAACCGGCCTCCGTGCCAGTGGCACGTAAAAGACACCATTCGTGCGTGATCATTACCAGCATTGCCTTACTGGCATGTGTAAAAGATTCGAGCGAGGTCGTTGCCAGTACCACCTGACTGGCCCTGTGCTGGTGGCACGTAAAAGCACCCACTACACTCTCGGAGTGGTTGGCGTTAGGAAGGGCATCCAGCTGTAGAAACTCTGCCAGATCAAGATTGAAGCCTGGTGCAGCCATCTGGTTCACCAGCCCTCAGTCAAATTGTTCAACCCATGCTAGCATGGAAAGCGGATGTTAAACGATGATGATGATGATCCTGTTACAAAACCTCACCTGTTTCTAAGTGAAGTAATAGTTCCCCAATGGTCAGACGTTTCTTTTTTTCGTGGAAGAATGGAAAAGAGTAACATTGCTTGTATGCTGGTGATGCTCATTTAAAATCATCACGTAAAGTCAAGACAAACGTACACACACACACACACACACACACAATGTCTTTCAGTTTCTTTCTGTTAGATCCATTCACATGGTTTTAGTTGGCCCAGGGCTATAGTAGAAGACACTTGTCCAAAGTGGCATTCAGTGGGACTGCCCACACCTCACACTCACATATGTTACCCATATACACATATGCACATATATAAGACTAGCAGTATCGCCCGGCGTTGCTCGGGTTTGTAAGGGAAATAACTATATAAGCATTTTTAGAGAGTTATAGCCAAAAAGTAGCAAAAAATGCATTAAAAATGGAAAAAAAATGATGGTAAATTTTTTTTTAAATCGTAGACGCGCGCTAATACCCAGAAGGGCTCGATATTAATCACGACTGTAAGATACCCGGTTTTGGTTAAAATGCACCACAAAATGTGGGAGTAGTTAGGAATCTAAATCGTAGGAGACAGACACACAACTTGACTTTTATATATAAAGATATTGGAGCTTGACATGGTCCTGTGACCCCCTGAATTCTGTATCCTACCCATGCCAGAATGGAAAATGAACATAAAGTTACAATGACCATCATGGTATATCAGACAGTAGCTTCATTTTGCATTGGTTTACTAACCAGATTGCCCTTCACCGTCCCTTCCAGCATGTTCACCTTCATAAAATCTGCAAGTCTAATGCTGCCTATGTTAAAATTTCATGGAAATTGCTATAGATGGTGTGAAACTGTATAATAAAACTATATTGGACCCTGGTACATCATGAGTCGTTTTTCTGCTCTTTGATAATATAATTCTTACCAAATTTTCTTTTTTATGTATTTAAAATGTATTTTACGACCCCCTAAATACTCACTGCTTCTCATAAAGCCCGCTATAACATTTGCTTTCTCTGTGTGAGCTAACAACGCCCCAAGGTGGCGATACCGCCCTCCTTCGTGAACCGTTGGTCCAAGGATATCCTAAAAAATTTTCTTTATGTTAAATGCAAGGGAGGTAATTGAAAATCAAGGTGGGTAACTCCTATTTTAAACTGGAAACCTCCCTCCCCACATATTTTCGTGCTCGAAATAGTAAGGTCACTATCTTTGTCTTCACCTACTTTCATATGCAATAAACTGTTCATACCCACATGTACACATAGTTATCTGTATTTACATGTGCGTGCGTACACACGCACGTGCGTTTTGTGCATGTGAAAAAATATACACTTGTCTAATATTCTCTCTTCTTTTACCTTCAAATAAAAGGTGTAAAAATGGTTTCTTTGGAATGGAAGAAAGCAATAAATTTGGCTGCATTGCCTGTTTCTGTTATGGTCATTCTTCCTCTTGTCAATCTGCGAATGGATTCTATGGTCGCTCAATTCTCAGCCAGTTCAGCAATGGTTCGTTTCCATTTTTGTTCCTTTCTTTGCTCATCAATTGTCTTTCAAAATTAAAAGTTTTTGTAAATCCATTCAATTTCTCAAAAATACCCAACCAGCCAGATCCAGCCAGATCCAGCCCATCATATCTTACCCTTAAATGCCATTCTAAAAATACAGTCACATTATCAAAATTCTGAAGCTACAAGATAATGCATGTTTAATTAAAAATCAATATGAATATAAAAAAGGTTTACATTTGACAGAATAGTCTGAATGCTAAAAGGTTAAAAATATATCTTGTCTTTAAAAGGTATTTTTTTTAAGTTTAGAAAATTTTAAATATATATAATTTTGCAGGTGCGTGGCTTAGTGGTTAGGGTGTCAGCATCATAATCGTAAGATTGTGGTTTTGATTCCTGGACTGGGCAACGCATTGTGTTCTTGAGCAAAACACTTCATTTCACGTTGCTCCAGTCCACTCGACTAGCAAAACTGAGTAATGCTGTGATGGACTGGCATCCTGTCCAGCTGGGGAAAACATACACCATAGAAACCAGGAAACCGGGCCCATGAGCCTGGCTAGGCTTTGAAATTGTGCATTTATTATTTATTTATATGAAGCAAATGGTTAAGATAATAAGGCAGTTAGCTTATGTGCTTTATGACATTTCTTTTGTGAAGGCACATGGCTTTGTGTTTAGAGGTATTTGGATCTCAATCTGAAGGTTGTGAGGTTCATTCCTGGTGGCACATTGCATCTGTCCTTGAGAAAGAGACTTTATTTCATGTTACTCCAATCCAGTCAACTGGCAAAAATGAGTAGGACCCCATATTTCAAAGGGCCAACCTTGTCACCTTTTGTGTCATGCTGAATCACCCTGAGAGCTATGTTAAGGGTATGGTTGTCTGTGGAGCGCTCAGCCAGTTGCACATTAAGTTCAAGAGCAGGTTGTTCTGCTGCTGGGATAAACTGGAACCCTTGTTGTTGTAACATGGAATGCCAGTTTTTTATGCCATTTCTTTAGTGCCATATTGATGTATTATAAATGCCTAAATGTGGATAAAGGATTTTTTAATCCCATCCTCAGGTTGATATAACTTAAAGAACAAGATGCTAAGAACAATTTTATAGGTCTTGCATATTGAAGGCTCTGTTCATAATGACTTCTCTTAATGCTGGAATAACTTTACTGAAATTTTAAAATAAGTTGTAAATGATTTATGTATGATCAGAACAATAAATATTATTTTAAAGTTTAAAAATATATTTAATGTAAGATTTAGGCAACAGTATGTTTAGTTTGTTATAGTCTAAGGCAGTCACAGGCAAACTGTAGGCCATGGGCCACATGCAGCCTGTGGAACTTTCTGAATGTCATGTCAATGAAAAAAATTATCTTGAATCTTTTTTAGCCGTGGCCCAGCTAATGATGCGCCATGTCTTGTGTGGCCCACTTCCTGAAAAAGTTTGCACATACTTGCTATAAGATCTGGAGGCACATGGCCTAGTGGTTTGAGGAGCGGACTCGCGGTCGAGGGATTGCGGGTTTGAATCTCAGACCAGGCGATGTGTGTGTTTATGAGCTAAACACCCAAGCTCCACGTGACTCTGGCAAACTTCTGCTGACTCTTTCGCCACAACTTTCACTCACTCTTTCCTCCTGCATCTTGCAGCTCACCTGCAATGGACTGGTGTCCTGTCCAGGTGAGGAACCTATACACCAAGGAAACCGTGAAACTGGAACCGGTATAAGATCTGTGGGTTTCAACTGTCATAATAATGAAACTAAAAAAAATCTGTGAATGAATATAACTTACGATTCTTTAAGGTAATTTGTTGTTGTTGATTAAAGGAAGACAAAGATGGAAAGCAGCTGACCGAGGAAACAGAGAAATTCCTACTCAGTTTAATGCAATAACTAAGAAGATCGGAGTGGCGGCGTCAGGCAATGAAATCATTTACTTCATGGCCCCAGGTAAGCAATTTTTGTTTCTTCTTTCTTCTACTTGAAATTAGATGAATGTAATATATATATGTGTATATATATATATATATATATATATATATATATATATATATATATATATGTTGGGCTGTAGCCCAACATATATCATTTGGGAATCAGGCTGACTCCATGAGTAAATTAAAAACATTCTGGCCGAATCTGGACCCACAATCCTGAAATTTTGGATTCCCAAGTTTTCATTACTGTGATTGTTTTTGGCAATTTTTTTACGTGACTTTTTATAACAAATTTTTTGGTATGATAACAATTTTTATAATCTAAAGGCCAACTCTGTGAGTAAATTAAAAGCATTCTGGGCTGAATCTGAACCTGCAATCCTGAAATTTTGGATTCCTATGTTTTCTTTACTGCTATTGTTTATGGCATTTTTTTTTTATATGATGATGATGATCATCATCGTTTAACATCTGTTTTCCGCACTAGCACGGGTTGGACGGTTTGACCGGGGTCTGGGAAGCCAGGGGCTGCACCAGGCTCCAGTCTGATCTGGCAGTGTTTCTACAGCTGGATGGCTTTCCTAACGCCAACCACTCTGTGAGTGTAGTGGGTGCTTTTTACGTGCCACCTGCACAGGTGCCAGGGGAGTCCGGCATCGGCCACGATCGGTTGGTGCTTTTAACGTGCCACTGGCACGGAAGCCAGCCAAGGCGGCGCTGGCATCGGCCACGTTTGGATGGTGCTTTTTATGTGCCACCGGCACAGAAGCCAGTCGAGGCGGCGCTGGCAACGGCCACGTTTAGATGGTGCTTTTTATGTGCCACCGACACAGGTATCACAACTACTATTTCCATTGATATTTATTTCGATGTTCATGTACTTGACTCAACAGGTCTCCTCAAGCATAGTGGGATGTTCTGGAATCCAAGGTACTTTGAATGGGCAGGGGCTATGCAGAACTGGTGCAGGAAGCAGCCCAGGTCTTTGCAGTCACAGCATATCTCCAGAGATCTCGGTCCTTTGCCAAATATGATCATCATTGGGATATGAGTCTGGAGGAAGCAAATGCAACAAATTCTCTGAAACAAGTCAGAGATCTGTTTGTAGATCTTCCCATTTGGGGTCAGTTGCTTAAAACCAATATACTAGCTTAAAAGCTGCCCAATAGAGTGGCTTTTAAACTGGTATATACGCATACATATCTACATACATACATATATACCTATATATGTATCGTAACGTATATATGCATGTGTTTGTACATATGTGTGTATGTAGATATGGGATTAAGAAGGGCATTCAGCTAGAGGAACCATGCCTAAGCATGCAATAGGGCTTGCTACAGCCCCCTGGCTTGCCAGCTTTTGTCAAACCATCTAACCAAATGCGAGCATTAAATGATGATGATATATATACATGTGTGTGTGTATATATATATATACTCTTTTTACTCTTTTACTCTTTTCAGTCATTTGACTGCGGCCATGCTGGAGCACCGTCTTTAGTTGAGCAAATCGACCCCGGGACTTATTCTTTGTAAGCCCAGTACTTATGCTATCGGTGTCTTTTGCCGAACCGCTAAGTGACGGGGACGTAAACACACCAGCATCGGTTGTCAAGCAATGCTAGGGGGACAAACACAGACACACAAACATACACATACACACATATATATACATACATATATACGACGGGCTTCTTTCAGTTTCTGTCTACCAAATCCACTCACAAGGCTTTGGTTGGCCCGAGGCTATAGCAGAAGACACTTGCCCAAGATGCCACACAGTGGGACTGAACCCGGAACCATGTGGTTGGTAAGCAAGCTACTTACCACACAGCCACTCCTGCACCTATATATAATATATGATATTTATTTCTCTGATTGAATAAATTTTGTCTTACAGAACGCTACTTACATGACCAGCGTCACAGCTATAACCAGTTTCTAAGCTTCAAACTCCAGACCAGTGATGACCGTTCCAGACCCTCAATAATGGATGTTGTTTTAGTTGGCAGTGAAGGTCAGACGATATCAACTCCAATATTCTCTCAGGGAAATCCAACTCCTAATACAAAGGAACAGACTTTCCGATTCCGTCTCCACGAACATCAGGATTACAAATGGCAACCAAGACTGCGGGCCCAAGATTTCATTGCTCTCCTTTCCAATTTGACAGCCATCAAAATCAAAGGAACATACAACACAGATGGTATTAGATTTTCTTTTTTACTATTATATTTTTTTGCTTTTCTTTTATTTCTTTTTTTTTATTGTTTTGTTATACTTTTAATTGATTTATTACTTATACTCTGACCTTGACTCTTGATTCTTCTCTTTCTTTCTCTTCATTGACTCTTGATTCTTCTGTTTCTTTCTCTTCATTGACTCTTGATTCTTCTGTTTCTTTCTCTTCATTAACTTTTGACTCTCCCATTTCTCCTCTTCTTTTGATTCTTGAGTCTCCTGTTTGTTTCTCTTTTTCATTGACTCTTGATTCTTCTCTTTCTTTCTCTTCATTGACTCTTGATTCTTCTGTTTCTTTCTCTTCATTAACTTTTGACTCTCCCATTTCTCCTCTTCTTTTGATTCTTGAGTCTCCTGTTTGTTTCTCTTTTTCATTGACTCTTGATTCTTCTCTTTCTTTCTCTTCATTGACTCTTGATTCTTCTGTTTCTTTCTCTTCATTAACTTTTGACTCTCCCATTTCTCCTCTTCTTTTGATTCTTGAGTCTCCTGTTTGTTTCTCTTTTTCATTGACTCTTGATTCTTCTCTTTCTTTCTCTTCATTGACTCTTGATTCTTCTCTTTCTTTCTCTTCATTAACTTTTGACTCTCCCATTTCTCCTCTTCTTTTGATTCTTGAGTCTCCTGTTTCCTTCTCTTTTTCATTGACTCTTGATTCTTCTCTTTCTTTCTCTTCATTGACTCTTGATTCTTCTGTTTCTTTCTCTTCATTAACTTTTGACTCTCCCATTTCTCCTCTTCATTTGATTCTTGAGTCTCCTGTTTCCTTCTCTTTTTCATCGACTCTTGATTCTTCTCTTTATACATATCTTACCTTTGTTTTTCTCCATAGGTACTGGATTTATTGATGATGTCAGGCTAGAGACTGCAGGTTATGCATCTGGCAAGCCAGCTTCTTGGGTAGAACAATGTACTTGCCCCGATGCTTACTTAGGAGAAAACTGCCAGTCTTGTTCTCCAGGCTTTAGAAGAGACCCCCCCAACGGTGGTCCTTTTGCCCGATGTATACCATGTGTTTGCAATGGTCACTCTGATGATTGTGACGTTAATACTGGTAAGTTGTCTTTTTTGTTGTTAAGCAATAGTTTATGAATGGTCCAAATGTACAACAAACAAGGTGTGTTAGTTTGATGCTCAAGAAAAATGGATATGTCTTTGATGTTTCGAGCCAGTGATGTATGACAGAAAGGAATATGGAAACAAAATGAAGAGAAAAAAATGGAGTGAGGTAGCAAAAAACAAAAAAAAAAAAAACCTTGTCCAAGTTAGCTGTTTCATATGATGAAGACCTGATACTGAATCACCAGAGACCACTCCTGGTTGTATGAGAAAAACTAATCATTTTAAAGTCATATAAATTGAAACTTCGTATCAAAATTCTGTGATAATTTATATTCCAAATTTCAGCTTAATAACAGCAGAGTTATTCTACTAAATTCTTTACTATTCTCAAAATGAATTGAAACAAAAGAACTCAACCTGTATCCATTATGAAAAGAAAAACAAAAAGCTAAAAAACATTATGTTGGAATTATGACATATACGAAGATTCTACTTGAACTGTATAGGTGATAGAATTTTTTTAATATGAAATGATGGTCTGCATATTTCTTTCATAGTCTGTAAAGTATATGATAATAATGACTATAGACAATTGTGAAATTCACAATGCAGTTCTCCTGTTTCAAGTAGTGGTGAGAAGTATGTACTCATGTTACCTAACTACAGCCAGATAAACCAATGTGTGTGTGAGAGAGAGAGAGAGAGAGAGAGAGAGAGAGAGAGAGAGAGAGAGAGTTGAATACTTTTGTCATAAACTCAATTAGTGTTGGTGATGGGGAGATATGTTTCATGGAATATTTGGCTAATAATCTAACATTAGATCCAGCTGACCACTAATGAGCCTAAACTGTGATTATTATGTAACCCTGAATGAATACAGTGCTGTCTCTTGTCTTTTTTTTTTTTATTAAAAACTGAGGAGGTTTTATAAGCAAAGAATGAAGAATCATTGGTCTTCACTTCTTTGTTTATTTCTGTGATGGATATTTTATGTGTAATTCAAAATGCACTCACACATAGGTGCAGGCATGGCTGTGTGGTAAGAAGTTTACTGTCCATCCACATGGTTCTGGGTTCAGTCCCACCATGTGGCACTTTGGGTGTCTTCTACAATAACTCCAGGCCGACCAAAGACCTGTGTGTGAATTTAACAGATGGAAACTGAAAGAACCTCTTGTATGTATGTGTGTGTGTGTGTGTGTGTGTGATTTTGTGTCCTTATCTAGACATTGCATGATAGCTGTAAATGAGTGTCACTGTCACGCAAGCAGTGTCATTCATTTTCAATAATGTGTGAGAACATGTTTGTCCATGTGGTAACATTAGCTTGCCTGGAACAAGTGAGGATTGGTGACAGGATAGACATGTGGCTGTAGAAAATCTAAAATAAAATTTGAGAACCATGGAAAAGTGGGCATCAAATAATGATGATGGTGATGATGGTGATGATTGTATGCATGTATGTATGTATGTACGTACGTACACACACATTTATGTATTCATGTATAATGTTTAATTTTAGGTCGTTGTATCTGCAAGCACAACACTGCTGGCCGTAACTGTGAACAATGTTTGGAAGGTTTCTATGGTGATGCCAAAGGTGGAACCCCAAATGACTGTAGATCCTGTCCCTGTCCTAATAATGGCACCTGTACACAGCTTGACGATAAAAGTGTTCATTGTACAAACTGTCCAGAAGGTTATGGAGGTAAGTAACTCGTTTGCAAAATCTAATTATTCTGTTGAATGCTTGGAGTCATGGGACTTTCATAATTTCAGGGAATTGCTTTGTTACATATCCTTTCCCAAATAAATTAATCTATATCTCAGAACCACTTTTGGGGTGGTTGACATTAGGAAGGGCATCCAGCCATAGAAACCATGCCAAAGATTGGAACCTGGTGTAGCTCCCGTCCAACCCATGCCAGCATGGAAAATGGACGTTAAATGATGATAATAATGATGATAATGATGTTACTCAACCTTTTCAAAAGTGCAATATTATTTTATTGTATAGCTCCCCGGTCCTCTGTTCTACAATTGTAAATCAATAGCAAATGTTAAAAAATGAGTAACTTTGAGATTTTGAAAGAGAAATAATTATTTTAGTTTCACTGATTCTGTGTCAGGTTCTTGTTATTGCTTTGTCAAATGGCAACAACTGTTGAAGCAATTCCTTCTTTTGATGTAATTTGTTGCAACATGTCTTGAATGAAACATCAAACTGAAAGTCTTGAAATATTCATTGAGTCAGCTGAATATCAATCTCTGTAATTGTATTGCAAACATTTTAAATTTCCAGCTGTGAATTCTGTGCTTTGCTTTTTTCTTCTAATCTCTTAATTTCATATTCAAATTTCTAATCTTGCCTAACATTTTGAAGAAATTATCTCCCTTGTAATAACTGTTCACTGAGGGAAACTTTTTCTTTTGATGACTGGACCATATACCTGCTAGCTGTATATACTTACTTTCCTTCTTACTCGTTATGAAATCCCAAGTACTGTAGGACTTATAGTGACAATTTATTAGTTCCACTCTTTTTGAATGAGATGTTGATCTATCACAGTTAACATTGCTAGGTGATCTATCATAAACTCACCAACAACTATTTGTTTACAAGGTGAACAGAGATCCTGTACAAATATATGAAGTAATGCACGACATGTACTGAATGGCCCACAACCGATTTAAGGACCATAGTGAATGTTATGTCGTACTCTATTGAATAATAATAGTTTAAAGTAAATTTATATTTAGAAACATCTTCTTCATGAACTGTGTAGACCAGTAGTTTTCAGTCGGGGTCCATATGGTCCCTAAGGTTTCATATGAGATTTTTGGGGTCCGCATAACAAAATAGTAAAGTGGGGATGCATAATAGTATTTCAAGGGCCCCTGAAAATATTTTGCTTTAGATGCATGTATTGGTATATATTGCAAGAAATAGCTGTGTTCTTTCTCTAACATTTTGCATAGTTCAACCTACATAAGGGAATATGTGAGAAACAAAATAGGTATTTTAAAAGAAGTTTCTATAAAACTACCTTTTATGCATCAAATGGCTATGGGGGTGTCCACCAGAATAAAATTGTAATCAAAGGGATCCCTTGATAATGAATGGTTGAATTGAAAAAAAACAATATATTCTCCTCATTCTAAGATAAGTTGAGTGTGTGTTAAGAGAACTCTGACTACTGTCTCAGCAGGTTAAGCAAGCTTGAGCAGAAAATCTCTAGCTGTCATCAGAAAAAAAAAAAAAATCTTGGGGTATGGCTGTGTGGTAAGCTGCTTGCTTCCTAACCACATGGTGTTCTGGGTTCAGCCCTACTGCATGGCACCTTGGGCAAGTGTTTACTACTTTAGC
>NC_042997.1:49105995-49123495 GCF_006345805.1 Octopus sinensis | reverse complement strand
CTTACCACCATATATAATATCATGGTGGCATTCCTAGAGTCTCATCAGTTGGGGAACCAAAGCAAGAATTGTTGTTATTGTTGGTGCATGTGTGAATTAGATGTAATCTGATATTTTATATAGAACACCTATGTGTGTGTTGCTATATGTCTTATATATATATACACACACACACATATATATAGTTGAAATTTACAGAAAAACAAAAGACGAAGACAGGTGTATAAACAACAAACAGGTGTATTAGTTTAATGCCCAGGAAGGTGAGAAAATATTTTACATTTCAAGCCTATGCTCTTCATCAGAAAGGAACAGAAAGAGGACAGAAAGTGCAAGAGATGCAGTAAATGACGTTGCTAGAAGTACATGTAAAGGAGTCAGTGATAAGGATGGTGATAGGTGCCTGTGAAGATGGTAGTGTTGGAGAGAAGTAGGGGCAACTGCAGCAGTGTGGGTGGGAGCAGGGGAACGAGCCAAGTTGGAAGGTGGGGTTAGGGAAGAAACTGCAGATCAGGAAATCACGTAGGTTGTGGGCTCATTTGAAGGAGGGGAGGGGTAAGTTGGGGAAGATGTGCAAAGTGGAGGGGTTGGACTGGAGTCACTGGAAGGCTTGCAGAATGGTGCATTGGAGAGGCAGAGTGGAGGAGTGGTAGTTGAGGGGAAACTAGAGATGGGTAATGACAGGGTGGGCACAGGGAGAACAGTGGCAGGGGCTATGGAATGTGCTCTGGCAAGGGTGGTGTGGATAGTGGTGAGGAGATATCCACGAAGGATGAAGTGTCAAGCCATGAGTTGAAACTGAGTTAAAGTCATGGTTGTCACTGCAGAGCTTACGCAGATGGAGGAATTGGGAGTAGGGGATGGGGAGTTTTGTGTGGGTAGGGTGGGAGGAGGAGAAGTTGAGGTATGAGTGTGAGTCGGTGTGTTTGTATTGAATGGAGGTAGTGAGAGTGGAGTTGTGTATGTTGACCAAAATGTCAAGAAAGGCGACAGAAGTGTTGGAAATGGTGCTGGAGAATTCGAGGGCAGGATGGAAGGATTGGACAAAGAGATGCAGGATTCTAGTTATTTGTGGGAGAGTGAGGTTACACCAATACAGTCATCAATATAATGACCATATAGTTCGGGAGTGTGACCAATGAATTGTGAAAATATTTGTGCCTCAACGTAGCCAACGAACAGGTTCGCATAGCTAGGGCCCATTCTCGTTCCCTTGGCCATTCCATGAGGGGATACTGGAAATGTTCTTGGCTTCGGGTAAAAGATAGTACAGGAGGTTCAGTTAATCATGATTTTATTCAACATTTTCTCCTCTCAGATTCACACACTTATTGCAGTGGTCCTTCAGTTTTTTTAAGCCATGTAAAAGAACTCAGATATTCTTAAAGCCAGGAACTTTTTAGTACTTTGTCATATATTGGCATTAGGAAGGGTCCCCCAGCCATAGAAAACATGCCATATTAGAGTGGAACTTGATGTGGCTATCCAGCTTACCAGGTCCTGTCAAACCATCTAACCCATGCCAGCATGGAAAGCAGTTGCTAAATGGGTTGGGAGAAAGCAGCGATACAATGAGCAGGGCAGTGAGAAGGGGATTGGAAGACAATCATAGTTATATATATCTATATATATTTGTTTATTTTATGTTGAATTATATATTAATAGACACAAAGACCTGAGTATAAAAATGGAGTAGTGAAGGCAGTGATACACAGAGCCGAGCAGTGATGGAGATTGTAAGGCAGTCAGTTATATATATATATATATACACATGGAAGCACAATGGCCCAGTGGTTAGGGCAGCGGACTCGCAGTTGTAGGATCATGATTTCGATTCCCAGACCAGGTGTTTTGAGTGTTTATTGAGCGAAAACACCTAAAGCTCAATGAGGCTCCAACAGGGGGTGGTGGTGATCCCTGCTGTACTCTTTCACCACAACTTTCTCTTTTTCTTCTGTTGGCCTGCTCACTTAGCCAGCAGGGTAGTGTCATTTGAAGACTAAAACAATGTGAAGTGCATTGTGACCAGCGATGTGTAGCAACATCTGATAACCTGGTCGGTCACGGTGATCACGGTGATATATATATATATATATATATATATATATAAAATAATGTTTGTTTTTATGTCAAGTTATATATTAATAGAAAAAAACAACAGTGTAACATTAAACTTAAGAATTACACAATACATTTTAACTGGGCACATTTTTATTAAACTTTGACAAGTAGCAGGGCAATGGGGACTTCATATTTTCATCCTACTAGCCTTTACCAGACTATGTTTGTGTGTATATATGTATGTATGCACACACATACACACTCGCACACATATATGTCAAGCATTTTTGTTTTATACCTGAATATGTATTTTACCAATTTTATGAATTACAGGTTGTCAGTGTGATCCCCTTGGTTCCTATGACCAGCAATGTGATGACAAAGGGGCCTGCAAATGTCGTCCAACAACTACAGGGGACAGATGTGACCGGTGTCAAGAAAACAAGTATAACATCACTGCTGGTTGTATTGGTGAGTAGATCTAAAGTGTGGAGGCGCAATGGCCCAGTGGTTAGGGCAGCGGACTCGCGGTCATTGGATCGCGGTTTCGATTCCCAGACCGGGCGTTGTGAGTGTTTATTGAGCGAAAACACCTAAAAGCTCCACAAGGCTCTGGCAGGGGGTGGTGGTGATCCCTGCTGTACTCTTTCACCACAACTTTCTCTCACTCTTACTTCCTGTTTCTGTTGTACCTGTATTTCAAGGGGTCGGCCTTGTCACTCTCTGTGTCACGCTGAATATCCCCGAGAACTACGTTAAGGGTACACGTGTCTGTGGAGTGCTCAGCCACTTACACATTAATTTCACGAGCAGGCTGTTCCGTTGATTCGGATCAACCGGAACCCTCATCGTCGTAACTGACGGAGTGCTTCCATCCAGATCTAAAGTCCTACAGTCTTTTTTTTTCTCTTCTTTTATCCCATTCTTGTCATTTGTATCATGTCACTGACTTTGTTCCATAACCGTTTTCTATTTAATCATGTGGCATCTTTCCTCTTAACCATTGGTCATCTTCAGTTTGTTCTCTTATCAATAACTCAATAACTATGTAATTTTATTATATTTTTTTTTATCTTACCAACTAGTCATATAGTTGAACTTACTTTCCAATACATATGTATATATCTATATCTATCTGTCTGCCTCCCTTCCTACATACATATGTACCTGCCTACCAACCTACATACATATATACATACATTCATACACACACACACACACACATTTATATTACATGGTGACTGCCCCCTCGTTATCGAGTATGGCCATTGCACGAATCTTAATCAATGTTGTTATCATGCAATGCCTGTGCAAGAAGATTTTTTTAAAGTGAGCAAAGGTTGTGCACTGAGTCAATCCCACTCAATAAGCAACAGCAGCCATAATCCGAAAAGAAGAACAAGTCAACATCATCGGTAACCACTGAGCTGCAGGTTTTATGTCGGAGTTATCCCAGTTACCTGAGTTACCTTCTCCTAGAAGGATGCCCTAACAAAGGCTAGGAGTCCTTCACTCCCAATGGTTTAACCACGCTATCGGGTATTCAGTCTGATTATTTCTATGTCCCCGCGCATGATCACCCTTAAAACATTTATTGGATGGCCGTTGACTCTCAAAAGTTCCTCCGCCCTTTGACGGGTTTTGTTTTTCATCCCGCAGGGTGTCCAATAAACACCCTCCTCACCAAACAAGCTTTGTGGGGTTGCCGGTTTAGTCTCCGACAACCCGACCATGCAACAGGTTGTACTGGGTTACATGTTACCAGTAGCACTCGAAAGTGACCTGACATAATTTACATTACATACCTATGCAGTAAGAGCCTGGTGCTGCCCCTGGCCTTGCCAGTTCCTTTCAAGCTGTCCAACCCACACTAGCATGGAAAACGGATGTTAAATGTAGAGGATGATAAAAGTCGGTCTTTTCATTAATTTGTTTTTGTAAAATGATTACCTGTAAGATATTGGGACCCCTTCACTACCTGTTGCTTTTCTTGTATACTGTAGCCAAAGAAATCATTACTATAATAATTACTATTAATTATAATAATTATTTAGATTATTTTCAATTTGTTTCAGTTTGAAATCCATCAAAAACTATGATTTCTCTTTCCTTTACAGATTGTCCACCATGTTACAATTTGGTCCAGCAACAAGTAAACGAACACCGCAAGCACCTGGAGGAGATGCGTAATTACACAGAGGTCATTAAAACCAGCCCACAAGCTTTCAACGATTCACAGTTTCTTACGCATATGAAGAAAGTCAGTGATTCAGTTGAGAAATTAATCAATGATGCTCGTCGTATCAGTCGTAAGCCGAATTTTGTTCTCCACGTTTTAAGCTTTCTCTCTTTAACAGTTCTTTCTCCTTTAGATTCATTGTTTCTTCCCTTTTGGCTTTTGGAATATTGGCCAGAAAGTATTTTGTCAAGCTTAGTATTTATTGTTGTTGTTTAGCGCCATTTTTAACTTTGGTCTTGCTGATCAATAATAATCAAAGCATTCCAGCTGTCTCCATGTCGACTTTTCAAGTATCTAAGAAAGCATCATCTAATGTGTTCTTTCTTGTTTTGAAAATGATGATATAATTTTAATGTAGATTAGGCTGTTG
Organism: Octopus sinensis; assembly: GCF_006345805.1. Taxonomy (NCBI): domain Eukaryota; kingdom Metazoa; phylum Mollusca; class Cephalopoda; order Octopoda; family Octopodidae; genus Octopus; species Octopus sinensis. The sequence goes on along the minus strand of NC_042997.1, from coordinate 49,118,825 downwards.
TTTCCAGCAGGTCAAGTGACTGCATAGTTTCCCCTCTGGCTTCAACTTTTACAATGAAGCCCATGTATTTTATTAGGCTGATAGTAATGTCTGGTTTCCATACCATTAGAAGCAGCAAATGTGCTGCAGATTAATGATTTTTCCAGATTATTTGGTGCCACTTCTCTTGTTTAGGCATCTTGTTTGCTCATAATGCTTAATACAGGCATAATATTAGGTTGTTCTGAAAATAATGGCCACTCTAAGTGTTGTGTTTCGAAAGGCAATTCTATCATAGTATTTTAATTATATTTGAGGTGAATTTCGACCTACTTAATAATTGATGAATGCTCTTTAATAATTGTCTACTTATTTCTAACAGAAAACATTCTTGAAGCATAAGCGCCCTTAATTATGAACATGACAAAAAAGGACTTTTGCTAACTTTTCTTGCATGAGTTCAAGCTGGGGCACAATGCCTCCCAAACTGCTGCCAATATTAACAGAACATGGATAGAGGGGTCTACAACTGTTCGCACAGTACGAAGGTGGTTTAAAAAATTCCATAGTGGTCATGCGAGCCTTGTGGATGAAGATGGTAGAAGACGGTCATGCAATCTTGAATGCAATTGTTGAACAAAGCCCATGTCAAAGTAGCAGAGAAATATCTCAATCACTTGGTGTTGGTTTTGCAACAGTCTCACACAATCTGCAGAAGATTGGTAAGGTGAAAAAGCGCTATAAACGGGTACTGCATGAGCTCACTGAAAATCAAAAAGTTCAGCATTTTGAAGTGTACTCAATGCTCTTTCTGTGAAACACCAATGATCCTTTTGTTGACCGAATAGTCACTTGTGACGAAAAGTGGTTCCTTTATGATAACTGTAAATGATCAGGTCAGTGGCTTGATTGTGATGAGTCTCCCAAACATTTCTCAAAGCCAAAGTTGCATCAGCAAAGAATTATGGTGACTCTCTGGTGGTCAGCAATAGGTGTTGTCCATTACAGCTTTCTGGAATCCAATCAGAGCATTACAGCAGTGGTTTACTGCAATCAACTTGCTGACATGCATGCTCACTCGCAAAAAAAAACTGAGACCTGCATTGGTGAATTGGCATTGTCCAATTCTGCTCCATGATAATGCAAAGCTACAAGTTGCAAGAATGATGCTGTAGAAACTCACAGACTTGGGAAATGAGACTTTGCCACATTCGCCATATTCTCCTCATCTTTCACCCACTGACTACCATGTTTTAAAGTATTTAAACACGTTTTTAAGATATAAATTTTTCAGGTCCAAACCAGAGGTGGAATCAGCTTTCAAAGATTTCTTAGAATCAAAGCCAATAAGTTTTTGTCAACGAGGCATAAATAATCTCGTTGATTGACGTTCACGGCTCAGACTAATCAAAACATTTCTATTTTTAATTTTTCCAAAACAAAATTATGTTTCTGAAATCGGCCATTATTTTCGGAACAACCTAATATAAAATAAGGATATAAATTCACAGCTTTTAAGTTGGTTGTGTAATATCTTAACCATTTGGCTATTTACACTTTTTCCAAAACAAGGAAACTATTTTTTGAAAGTATCTCAGCAATCTATGCAAATATCTGATGTAAAACTTTTACTGTTACCGAATGGATAGATGATTGATAGACTATTATTACTGTTTCTTTACATGATTTCTTACATTCTGCACCGTCTCATCAAACATATTTCAGAAATTGACTCAATATGTTTATGTAATTTTCAGAAATCCCAACAACTAATTTCATGGTTCATCTTGAATAAGAAATAAGATAAAAGCAGTCTTCAAATATATAGCGTCAGATATTTGTGGTAATAGAAGAACAGGCTGAGTACAAGTCAAAGATTCTAGAGTCAATTTCTGAAATATGTTTGATGAGATGGTGCAGAATGTAAGAAATCATGTAAAGAAACAGTTGATGGAAACTGAAAGAAGCCCATCGTATATATGTGTATGTGTGTGTGTGTGTGTTTGTGTTTGTTCCCCCAACATCGCTTGACAACCGATGCTGGTATGTTTACGCCCCCGTAGCTTAGCGGTTCGGCAAATGAGACCGATAGAATAAGTACTGGGTTTCCAAAGAATAAGTCCTGGGGTCGATTTGCTCGACTAAAGGCGGTGCTCCAGCATGGCCGCAGTCAAATGACTGAAACAAGTAAAAGAGATAAAAGAGAAAGAGAGCAAGTAAGGTGGTGAGTTGGCAGAATCATTGGGATGCTGGGTAAAATGCTTAGCGACATTTCATCTGTCTTTATGTTCTGAGTTCAATTTCCATTTTAGGGGTCAGTAAAATAAGTACCAGTTAAACATTGGGTTGATGTAATTGACTTACTTCCTCTAATGAAATTGCTGGCCTTGTGCCAAAATTTGAAACCTATATTTAGAGAAAGTGTCTTCTAGTGAAGCCTCTGACCAACTAAAGCCATGTGAATAGATTTGATGGAAAGAAACTGAAAGAAGCTCTCTCTCACACGTACATTGTCAATGTGAGTGTGCTCTGGTTGTAAACAATGATTTCACAAACAAACAGCAGTATTTGTTTACAGTCCACTGCAAAAGCTTGTTTGGGCTTTTTGACATGTCTTGACATATCCTTAACATGTTGTATGAGCTTTGTAAACAAAAGGTTCATTTAACTAATGATGTTTGTTTGCAGTTTTCCAAGTAACCATGATTGGGTTGTTTGTTGTTCCATAGACTGGAGGATTATTACTTTGTTCAGAAACAGGCAGTAGTTGGTGTTAGGAAGAGCATCTGGGCATAGAAAACTCAGTGACAATGCCGACTTATCTGACTCATGCAGGCATGGAAAAATAGTTTTTAAAATAATGATGATTATTTCATATGTATATTTGATAGACTCACCTGTCGAACGCAATGCATGAATGTTTGGTTTTTGCTGAACGACCTGCACAAATGATTTGTTTATAGTAATCAAATGTATGCGTTGTACATTAACTCACTCCCTCCATCAAATTGATGATGTGTGAACAGGTGCACTGTGCACCACGAGTTGGGTGTCGAAGTGATCACAGAGCAACATGAGATGAAGTGTTTTGCTTAAGAACACAATGCACAATCCCAGTCTAGGAATTGAAACCATACTCACTAGATCATGAGTGCAACACCCTAACCACTAAGCCATGCATCCTCATATATTTATATATTTTTCTGTTTTCCCAGGAACAAATAGTACTTTTGGTAAGCAGTTGGACGATTTAAAGAACGCCATTTCGGACATCATGGACAAATGTGGTATGATAGCTGGTAGTGTGGAAGCTGCTGACAAAGATATTCGTCGCACACAAGACTTCATTACAGAAGCACAAGATGCTATAAGACGGGCTGAGAGAGAGATAGCCAGAGCTTCTGATTACATCGACAATGAAGGCCAAACGGCACTGAAACAAGCTCAGCTTGCCACCACGAAGTTTGGAACCCGCTCTGACAAAATGAAAAGTATTGCAGCCAGAGCCATGCTAACTGCTAAACAGTAAGTAAAATGAAACTGACTTAATAATTTACTAAGTTGTGTAATTCTGGTTGATAAGTAAGTAATCAGGAAATGAAGTGTATTTAGCGTGTTGCTGTATTGGAAATATATTATTTCCAAGGCGTAGGAGTGGCTGTGTGGTAAGTAGCTTGTTTACCAACCACATGGTTCCGGGTTCAGTCCCACTGTGGGGCACCTTGAGCAAGTGTCTTCTACTACAGCCTCGGGCCGACCAAAGCCTTGTGAGTGGATTTGGTAGATGGAAACTGAAAGAAGCCCGTCGTATATATGTATATATATGTATGTGTGTGTGTGTGTGTGTTTGTGTCTGTGTTTGTCCCCCTAGCATTGCTTGACAACCGATGCTGGTGTGTTTACGACCCCGTCACTTAGCGGTTTGGCAAAAGAGACCGATAGAATAAGTACTGGGCTTACAAAAGAATAAGTCCTGGGGTTGAGTTGCTCGATTAAAAGCAGTGCTCCAGCATGGCCGCAGTCAAATAACTGAAACAAGTAAAAGAAAAAAGGAAAAAAAAAAGAATATCAAGAATATTCATCTGACTTATCTGGAATAAAGAATCTTAAAGTGATTATTTTGATGTTGAGTGATGCTGAACTATATATGTATGTATTTATCTTTTTTTTTGTGTTACTTTTCAGACAGATGAGTGATGCCAAAGAAACAGAGGAAAATGCAAATGAAGCTTTGAATATTTCAAGAGATGCTCTTCAAACTACGAAGGATCTGTATCGATTCCCTGAGAGATTGGCCAATGAAATCAGTAGGCTTAATTCCATGTGAGTATCAGCATTTTGAATTACCATGTGCAAATAGTACTTTTTGCTGACAATAACAGCCCCATTCACAAATAAGAAGAATGAGAAATGTAGTTAATTTTTGGTCAGTTAACTTAAGGAACATAGAGTAAATATGTTTAGACTCTTCAGGTACTTAAATATTACTTACTTCCAGATTACTCAGAGAACCACATGCTCTTTCACACATTATTAAGTATTTATAAGGGGGTGCTGAAAAGTTCCTGGCTTCTGGGTAAAAAGAAAAATCAGGAGGATTGGTTAATTATAGTTTTATGCAACATTTTCCCCTCTCAGATTCCTACACTTATTGCAATGGTCGTTCAGTTTTTCTAACCCCTGTAAAAGAACTCAGAAGGTTGGGCCTCCAACAAGACCTTTTGTGATACCCTTAAAACCAAGAACTTTTCAGTACCCCACCCTGTGTATGTTAGTTAAGAATCCTGGTATTCATTGCCATGAAACCAAGGATAAAATGTTAAACTTTTGCTGAGGAAGGAAAAAGCAAAAACAAACATATTTGTACTAGAAGATAAAGAAAACATTTTAGTTGAGTTTTCCCAACATACAAGTTGAGATTTTCAGGCCAAAATTTACATCCAGTTTACACCAAGACTACTTTGGACGACCAAAAACTCCATGGGAAATGCAGCTGGATTTGAAAAGATAGTGACCATGTTTAAATGTTTACACTAAATGTTCTATGCTGACTAGAATGCTGGAAAATATGATGATAGAGATTTTGTTAATTCAGAGGAGTAAAGGCGATACAGATAATCCTTTCTAATGTCTCTGTCACTGGTAATACAGAAATTCTTCTCAAATTGAAAACCTGGCTCGGATGCTCATAACCAATGAACTCATTGAAAGGCACTCATTGGACCAGGTGGGATGTTCAATGAGGTGATAGATTAACATTCAGATTAAGATTCAGATTTAACATTCAGATTAAGATTCAGATTTAACATTCAGATTACTCTACCAAATGTAATTAATGCTTATTTACATTCCTTTGAATTTATCATGTATTTTCTTGTAGCTTTTAGATTTCAGTGATGTAATTGATTATTTTTATAATGACATTGTAAAATTGGTGTGAGAGGCCATATCTGGCTGGTTTTTACATAAAACTGGTAAAATATTTGGGCTGGATTTGGCTGGTTTAAATACCAAAATGTTAAGTCAAGATTGCCAAGTTTTTCTTCCCTCAGGTAGGAAGGACTAAAGTTTAGTTCTATTAATTCCAAGTGGATATAAAGTTTTAATTTATCTCAGGTGTTTTAAGGTATGTCTTTCAACAGAACATCAGATTATTCAAGATTTAGTTTGATCTTTTGTAATATTATATGCAACACGAACTAGTGTTCTACCTTGGAGAAGTTATAGTAGATCTCTTCTCTACTTTGAACCATTATACCACCATATCTATATACTAATCCTACAGCCCACCTGACAATGGTAAAATATAATCTTACCTTTGTTTTGCTGTTTTATTTTGTTTGACAACTAAATAGTAGATAGTTGTGTAATCTACAGAATTTCATTTTTCATATATTGGTAAATGTTGTTTGGTTGCAGTCAGCAGTCCATTAACTGACAATAGTACTTATTTGTCATGCAGAAAGATATTGTAAAATGATGAGTAGTTTAGTTTTAAAAAGAGCATTCTACTGTAAAATAAATGTATCAGTTATATCAGAAAGACCAACTTTCCTAGTAAACAAATTTTTGTTTGTACAAATAAACATAAATAAAAGCTAGTAAAAATGTAACTTTTTTTTACCAAATTTATTTTTAAATTCAGGAATGAAAATAACAAAAATCTGATGCATCAGACGGAGATCTTATCCAAAAATGCCAAAATGAAGGCCGAAGACGCATTAAACAAAGCTTTGGAAATAAATACAAAAATTGCTCGATTTAACATTTCTAACGTCAATGTGGATCACTTAGTTACGGAGGCTGAAAAAATCAAGCAAGAGGTAATTATTTTGTTAAAATCAACGATGATCGATCATTGATATATGTAGAAATTAGTGTTTGTGACAGCAGCAGTCAGTTCACTGTGTGTGTTTGTATGTATACATATATGTGTGTGTGTGTGTGCATGTGCTTGTATGTATACATATATATGTGTATACATATAAGGTGGCGAGCTGGCAGAGACGTTAGCACGCCGGGCGAAATGCGTAGCCGTATTTCGTCTGTTGTTACGTTCCGAGTTCAAATTCCGCCGAGATCGACTTTGCCTTTCATCCTTTCGGGGTCGATAAATAAAGTACCAGTTTCGCACTGGGGTTGATGTAATCGACTTAATTCCTTTGTTTGTCCTTGTTTGTCCCCTCTATGTTTAGCCCCTTCTTGGCAGTAAAGAAATATATATATGTGTGTTTGTATGTATATATGTATGTGTACATGTGTTTGTATACATATATATGTGTGTGTGCATGTGCTTGTATGTATACATATATATGTGTTTGTATGTATACATGTATGTGTCATGTGTTTGTATACATATATATGTGTGTGTGTTTATCTCTCACCTCTTGACAACTGTTGTTGGTTTACTTACATCCCTGTAACTTTAGCAGTTTGACAAATAAGAAGAAATCTTTAAAATAGACATCAGACTTTAAAAAAGTAAATGTTGGGGTCAATTTGTTTGATTACAACCTTGAAGGCAATACTCTAGCATGGCCACAGACTGATACCAGTAAAAGAGAACATCCCACACACACACACATATAATGGATATGAAGAGTTTTTGTCAGGATGACACAAAATAGTAGGAATGCATTTTGAGTGCTCAAATGGGTGTGCCACCAAAATTCCAGTTTGAACAGCTGCTGAAGTTGTGATTATGTGATTGTCTTGTTCAAAGCAGCTAAAGGTGGCTTCCCTTTGAGTCAGTAGTTATAGGTTAAAGTAGTGAAGAAAAACAAGCAAGGTATGACAAGGACATTTGTCTTGCCTAATGGTTTGCATTTCCTTACTATATATATATATATATATACATACACACACATCAAAGAAGAACCACCATGTAGCAATTCAATAATGATATACTTAAATCATACAATAAAGAAAAAAATCAAAGATAGGATAAAACATTTACCTTGAACTAAATTAAGTACGAAACAATAAATAAATAGTATATAATTAGTAAATAGACTACACGTGTTTTGTGGCTATATTTTCAAACTGATAACTGTAAAATCAATTCAATTTAAATATAGTCACCCATCAGGTCCGAGATAAAAACAATAACATAATTATATAAATGTACATATATTATCTAATAAGAAAGTATAAATATATATAAAAATACATAATTTTTTGATAAAAAAAATCGAACAAAAATCCAACAATATATCTTAAAGCAAATACACAAAATATCTTATTAAATATATTCTGTTAACTAAAATCTTTTAACTTAATATGTAGGACTTAGTGTTTATAATAAATTTAAGGTGCAGGAGTGGCTGTGTGGTAAGTAGCTTGCTTACCAACCACATGGTTCCGGGTTCAGTCTCACTGTGTGGCACCTTGGGCAAGTGTCTTCTACTATAGCCTTGGGCCGACCAATATGGCAAGCACCCTCAGCAGAGTGAAGTATAGCATTGAGGAATATAAAAATATAATAGGACAGGAGCAAGTGTCTTGTGGAAGAGGTGAATACATGGGTTTCCCAGATGGAGAGAGAGAGAGAGAGAGAGAGAGAGAGAGAGAGAGAGAGAGAGAAATAAGTAAATATGTGAAGTTAATGGGACAGAAGAAAAAATATGAGTGGGTAGGAAAGTGTGCCAGAATGAAGTGAGTGTGATAGATGATTTGAGATGAGGATGGAGTTGAATGCAGTGTGAATATCACCAGTACACTCTTGTATTAGAAAACATTTGAGTCAAATGTTTGTCAATTGTTAGATTAATTGAGTTGCTTGTCCAAGCAAAAAACTTTGTTCAAATGCTTGTCTCATATTTTTGAGAAAAACTTTGGTTTACATACATAATTTTGTTTCCCTTTACCTGTAACAAACAAACACACGAGCATGCACACACACACACATATTTAAGCACCTGTCTGAGAGTGCATACAACTTCAAATTATTACAACCTCATTTCATGAACTATTTTCAATTTAGGCTCACATAAAAATCATATTTATTGTATTGTCTTTAGGCTAATGAAATTCAGAAGTCTCTACAAGAAACATTGACTGCAAACAATGACATGTTGAATGATGTTGATGAAGAGAAGAGGAAGGCAAATCTTCTCTATGAAGATGCTTTAAACAAGCAACAGGTATGATTTAATTTTAGGTATGATTTAATTTTAGGTATGATTTAATTTTAGGTATGATTTAATTTTAGGTATGATTTAACAGGTATGATTTAATTTTAGGTATGATTTAATTTTAGGTATGATTTAACAGGTATGATTTAATTTTAGGTATGATTTAACAGGTATGATTTAATTTTAGGTATGATTTAACAAGTATGATTTAATTTTAGGTATGATTTAACAGGTATGATTTAATTTTAGGTATGATTTAACAGGTATGATTTAATTTAGTTGTTAAAAATTGTTCTAAAAATATAATCGTCATTTTTTTTTTAGTTCTAAACCATTTTGTCTCCCTCTTGGCCTGGCTGTGTTGGTCAGCATTTACCGTTTTACTCCAATCTTCTATCTTCTTCATCACATCTAAAGTCTGTCTTTACAATGAATGGCTTCCGCTCTCAACTCTTACCATTTTGTTTGATGGTAGAGTTATCATCTTCTCATTGGGTTTATACCATATCTGCCAATATATGTATGGGGAAATATATATATCATCATCATCATTTAACATCCGCTTTCCATGCTAGCATGGGTTGGATGATTTGGCCGAGGTCTGGTGAACCAGATGGCTGCACCAAATTCCAATCTGATCTGGCAGAGTTTCTATGGCTGGATGCCCTTCCTAATGCCAACCACTCTGAGATTGTAGTGGGTGCTTTTACGTGCCACCGGCACGAGGGCCAATCAGGCGGTACTGGCGACGACCTCGCTCAAATGGTGTTTTTTATGTGCCACCTGCACAGGAGCCAGTCCAGCGGCAGTGGCAACGACCTCATTCGAATGTTTTTTCACGTGCCAGTAAGTGCCAGTAAGGCGACTGGTAACGATCACGCTCGAATGGTGCTTTTCTATGTGCCATCGGCACGGAGGCCAGCTTGTTGCTCTGGCAATGATCACGCTTGTATGGTACTCTTTGCGCTCCACTAGCACGGATGCCAGTCATCAAACTTGATTTCAATTTCACTTGCCTCAACAGGTCTTCGCAAGCAGAGTTTAGTGTCCAATGAGGGAAAGGTACACATAAGTGGGCTGGTTACACCCCTGACATAGACCACAAGGTTTATGGTCTCACTTGAGCTTGCCGAGTCTTCTCAAGCACAGCATATTTCCAAAGGTCCCGGTCACTAGTCATTGCTTCACCACCTCATCCCAGGTCTTCTTGGGTCTACCTCTTCCACAGGTTCCCTCAACTGCTAGGGTGTGGCACTTTTTTACACAGCTATCCACATCGAGATATGTGTGTACATATCAACATATATATATATATATATATATATATTAGAAATATTGAATTTCTAAATGTCTCAACAAGACATGAGCAGCGGTGGAGCGATATAATGGTTGTATAAAGTCAACATAACGTGACAGTCCCGTATGGGAATTACACCACCGCTGTTTAGCCCTAGGAATCATCGATGCTTCCTGTCAGCTTTGACACATTTCCTGTGTCCTTATATTTGCAAAGGGGAGGCAAGCACCCCCACCAGCTAGGACTAGCAACAGGAAATGTGTCAAAGCTGACAGGAAGCGACGATGATTCCTAGGGCTATATAGCGGTGGTGCAATTCCCTCTACGAGACTGTCACGTTATATATAGATATGTACACACATACACATATGTACACCCACACGTGCAATGGGCTTATCTCAGTTTCTATCTACCAGATTCACCCCCAAGATTTTGGTTGGTCTGGGGCTATAGTAGAAGATAGTTCCCCAATATACTGTGTTGTGGGACTGAACCTGAAACTGTGTGATTGGAAAGCAAACCACTTACCACACAGCCATGCTTGTACTTTTTATATGTACATTTATATACAGGCACAAACATATGACAGGGGGCTGAAGAGTTCCTGGCTTTGGGTAGAAGAAAATACAGGAGGATCAGTTAATTATGATTCTGTTCACCATATTCCTCTCTCAGAATCATACACTTGTTGCAGTGGTCCTTCAGAACTCGGACGGTTGGACCTCCAACAAGGGCTTTAGCAATACCCTTGAAGCCAGGAACTTTTCAGCATCCAATCATACATGTATACATTTATATATAGACAAATTCACACATGCACATGTATGTATATACACACAATCAAAGCCGGAATACTGCAGGGAGACACACTCGCCCCATTTCTTTTCATCATTGTTGTTGATTATGTGCTACATATGTCAGTTGATACCATCTCTGGCAAGGGCTTTGAAATAAAACCAAGAAGAAGTTCCAGACACCCAGCTGAGTACTTGACAGACACTGACTTTGCTGACAACATCGCTTTTATCAGTGATTCTCTCTCCAATGCCCAGTCTCTTTTACAATCTCTTGAACAAGCCTCAAATTGTGTAGGTCTTTACCTCCATGAGGTCAAAACTGAATACATAAACAAGTGCCTGTCCAACAGTGATTGCATCATCCATACTCTCCTCAGTGCACCTTTAAATATGGTTTCTAATTACAAATATCTTGCGCCATACATATCATCATCTGGAAAAGACTTTCTAACTAGAAAGGGTATGGCCTGGTCAGCCTGTAATGACATGCATAACATCTGGTCATCAAATCTAAGTAGAGACTTCAAACTTGAAATATTCAAAGCAACAGTCGAACCAATTCTACTATATGGCTCAGAAACCTGGACGTTATCAAAGAAGCTTGAGAGGCAGTTGGATGGAACCTACACTCGCCTCCTTATGAGAGCTCAAAATCTCTCGTGGAGGCGCCATCCAACCAAAATGCAAATATATGGGAAACTACCACCTGTGTCATCTCTTGTGAAAGGTAGGAGAGTCCAGTTTGCCTGACATTGTTGTAGAACTGAAAAAGAAGTCATTTCTACTCTTCTCCTCTGGAAGCCATCTACTCGCAATACCAGAGGGCGCACACTCTCGTACCCTGATGTAATCTCCAGGGATACAGGCATCCAGCAACAGGACCTCCGTAATGCTATGATGGACCGTGAAGTCTGGCGTAATATAGTAAATTCCATTGTCTCGACCACGTTCGAACAATGATGATGATGATGTACACACACACACACACACACATCATTTCATTACTGTCAACATAACCACTGTTCTAATTTACAATCTTTATTTCTACTCCATCACTGTAGGAAACAGATAAGTTGATGTCAGACATTTTCAAGGCTAATTCAAAAGCTAAGGAAGCTGTAGAAAAAGGTGAAGCTATTCTAAAAGAAGCTCAAGAAACCCTGAAAACTCTCAAGGGTAGGTGCTTATTTTCTTCTTTCTTGATTTCAATTTTTGTCTTAATTTCTTTAAAATGTGAAGCAAAATAAGAAAAAATGATAATATGGTACTCTTCAAAAAATGTTAAAATTTACTTACATTTCTCATCTACCCAGTCAAATTTCAGCCCCACTGCATGGCACATGATGGACTTCTCTCAGTTTCTGTCTACCAAATCCACTCACAAGGCTTTGGTTGACCCCGAGGTTATAGTAGAAGACACTTGGCCAAGGTGCTACATAATGGGACCAAACCCAGAACCCTGTTGTTGGGAAGCAACCTTCTTACCACACAGCCACAAATATATAAATATATATATATATAAAATTAACTGTAGAGCTTGAAGCAGATAAGGCTGTTGATAAAGCATGTAAATGTTTGGTTAAAAACCCTTTTGATGGAAACAATTGTTGCTTGTAAGACTTCTGTCATGTTTACAGCATATGTGGGTTTGTGGCCCATAGGCAACTTTTGTCATTTTAAATATATATATATATATAATTATAATTTAGGGTATCTAAGAGATACCTCCACATTTGAAATAGCAGCCAAAACTTGACTCTAAAGCCACATTAAAAATTCATACAGCACCAGGAGAGAACTGTATGAAATTTTAATGTGGCTTTAGAGTCAAGTTTTGGCTGTTATTTCAAGCGTAGTGGTATCTCTTAGATACCCTAAATTATAATTTTAATAATAATTATCATTACCTTTGAAGGTTTTTATTCCCATGCTGGCCCCTTGATAAGTTCGATATTTAAATATCAATCTTATCCTTTTACTCTTTTACTTGTTTCAGTCATTTGACTGTGGCCATGCTGGAGCACCGCCTTTAGTCGAGCAAATCGAACCCGGGACTTATTCTTTGTAAGCCCAGTACTTATTCTATCGGTCTCTTTTGCCGAACCGCTAAGTGACGGGGACATA
>NC_042997.1:49065995-49100995 GCF_006345805.1 Octopus sinensis | reverse complement strand
GGTCTTGCCAGAAAGACTATTTGTATTTCCTTTCTCTTCTGACTAAGCTTTAACAAAATACTTTATCTTCCTGAATTCTTTCCCTATTTAGGCTGCTGCAAAAGCAAGTCGCGCAAAGGACAATGCAGATGAGGCGCTAAGCAAAATTAGAAAAGCTCTTGACACTGTCAATGAAATAAACACTGTTCTTGGTAAGTGAAGTTCTTTTTGTGCTTTATTTATATTTATCACCATCATATTATATACGAGGGGTTGCTGAAATGGTCCTGGCTCTGGGAAAAAGAAAATACAGGAGGATCAGTTAATTATGATTTTATGCAACATATTCCCCCTTCAGATTCACACACTATTGAAGTCGTCCTTCAGTACTAAGCCCTGTAAAAAGACTCAGAAGGTTGGGCCTCCAACCAGACCTCTTGCGATATCCTTAAAGCCAGGAACTTTTTAGTACCTCCCATGTATATATGTGTGTGTGTGTGTGCATGTTGGGGTGCTGAAAAGTTCCTGGATAAAAGAAAATAATGATTTTATTCAATGTACTTCCCTCTTGGGTTCACAAACTTTCAGTGGTCCTTCAGTTTTTCTTAGCCCTGTAAAAGAACTTGGAAGGTTGGGCCCTCGACCAGGCCTTTTATGATACCCTTAAAGCCAGAAACTTTTCATCACTCCTTCATTTCCCTCTTATCCCTCTTTTCTTGTTTCTCAGGCTAGCTAATTAAACAGATATATAATGAAAAACATTCCAGTTATAGTTACAAATCTAAAACTTACTACAGACATTGTTTTGCTATTAAGAGAGTTATTTAGCTCTGCCTAAGTAACTAGATATGTTCTGACTTGAGTGTTTAGCTGTAGGGAACTTTAAAGCATCTGCACCAATGATTTACAAATCTAATCATAATTTTTTTTTTTTTTCAATTATTTGACTACATCTTAAATATTCTCGCAAAAAAACTCTATTGTTAATGTTATTTTGTTTTTCTTCATAGATAATCTTGATTCACAGAAAATCAACACCACGCATTTAGACATTCTTGAACGAAAAATCATCAGTGTTGAAGATTTGATGAAGTCAAATGACATAGACAACCAGATGAAGATGATAACAGACGCATTGAAGAGGCTGACAGAGTCAGAAGATACTTTCACTCGAGATCTTGCTCAGTTAAGAGCTGATGTTAAAAATATTGAAGATATCAATAATTCCTTACCGAAAGGGTGCTTCAAGCCCCTGAATCTCGAAAAAACTAAATAGGTGAGTTCAGAGGAGAAAGACATGAAGCAAAATAATAATAATAATAAAAATAATAATAATTATAATGATAATATTAATAATGATAGACCAATATCAATTGTGACATTATCAAAAATAAAATAACAACAACAAAAAAAAACCCCCAGCAGATATGAATGTTTTAAAATGAGAGAAAAAAAAATATATGTTAAAAAAAAAAAAGCAAATGAAGAAATAATGTGTTTGACTTTCTGCATGATTTCCGGCTGCTGGGATGAAACTGCAGTCTTTAAATATGATACATATTTTGCATAAAATTTGCATACACACACTAAGAAAAATCACACATACATATAGACACTAACAGACACGTTCATGCCATTCACAAACACATACAGGGAAATGTGTTTAAATTTGGATCAGTGGAGATGAAAATTAGAGAAAAGCAAAAAAATGAAAGAAGAAATTTATCTTTGTTTTTCTTTCTTCCTTCCTTCCTTCCTTTCTTTTCTGTTTTCTTTGGCATTAAATATTTCTTAATCCAATCATTTGGTTCATTAAGACACTTGTTGACACCTAGCTTACAATTTATTTCATATAACAGCAGAAAACAGAAGAGATATTAAAAAAAAATAATAAAAAAAAAACTGAACAATATATAGGATCGTCTACCAAACTCTAACCATCAATTGTTAGTGCAGAAAAGCATGGAGAGAGAAAAAAAACAACCAAAATATAACAACAAATACTATAAAAGAAAAAAGCCTATCTAATTGTTGGCAAAGAATTATGATGCAAGTAAATCAAAGAAGCATTCTCAGCAATGTGACAATGTTGGCAGCTGCTGCTAATAATAACAATAATAATAATAATAATAATAATTCTGATACTACTACTAATAATAAAAATAAATAATCATTGAATTCCTGCTCTTCTTTGCAAAAAAAAAGAATAAAAATAAAAAAAATAAATGAATACCAGATTACAATTTCTTTTACAATAAAGAAAATACAGATCTAAACAAAACAAATGTCATATTATATAAAATTTAAAAACAGAATAATTAAAAAACAGAACCATTATTCTGCTTGTCAAGAAACATTAACATCCCAGTTTTTTTCCTTTTTTGCTGAAATACAAATTAGCCCTATTTTTGTATTACTATTATTTCTATTTTAAGGCAGTGAGCTGGCAGAAACCTCAGCACGCTGGGCAAAATGCTTAGCGGTATTTCTTCTGCTGTTATGTTCTGAGTTCAAATTCCGCTGAGGTCGACTTTGCCATTTATCCTTTCGGGGTCGTTTAAATGAGTACCAGTTATGTACTGGGGTTGATGTAATCGACTTAATCCATTTGTTTGTCCTTGTTTGTCCCTTCTGTGTTTAGCCCCTTGTGGGTAGTAAAGAAATTTGTATTTCTTCTGCCGTTATGTTCTGAGTTCAAATTCCGCCGAGGTCGACTTTGCCTTTCATCTTTTCGGGGCCGATAAATTAAGTACCAGTTACGCACTGGGGCTGATCTATTCAGTTTAATTTGTTTGTCTGTCCTTGTTTGTCCCCCTTTGTGTTTAGCCCCTTGTGGGTAGTAAAGAAATAAGAAACTTAGCACGCCGGGTGAAATGCTTAGTGGTGTTTCGTCCCTCTTTACGTTCTGAGTTCAAATTCTGCCGATCCTTTCAGGGTCGATAAATTAAGTGCCATTTGCGTACAGGTGAAGATCTAATCGACTGCCCCACCACAAAAAAAGAAAAAAAGATCTGGCCTTGTGCCTAGAGGAGAAAAGATTATTATTGCTATTTTTATTTGTCTTTTTTTTTTTGTGGTTACAGCCGAGCAATGTCACTGTCTTCTATTTTTTACTTGTGCTTGTTTCAGTCATCGTACTGGTGCCATGCTGGAGCATCATCACCATGAAAGGTTTCAGGCGAATGAATTGACCCTGGTACTTATTTTTCAAAGCCTGATACTTACTGCTATCGGTCTTCTTTGCTGAACCACTAAGTTACAGGGACATAAACAAACAAACATCAGTTATCAAGTGGCAGTGGGGTGCAAATACCAAAACACACATGCCTGGGTATATACATCCATCCATATATATATATATATACACATACACACATGTACATAATTATGTGTATATATGTGTGTGTGTATATATATATATGTATGTGTATATGTATATATATGTATACATATGTATATATATATATATATATATATATATATATATGTAAATTTACATAATGTATATATATGTGTGTGTGTGTATATATATATATATATATACTATGGGCTTCTTTCTATTTCCATCTACCATATCCACTTACGAGGCTTTGGTTGGCCCTGGGCTATATAAGAAGACACTTGCCCAAGGTGCTACACAGCGGGACTGAGCCCAGAACTATGTGGGCGGCGGAGGGAGGGCCTCACCTGCACATGTTGTCATATTTCATTATTACTTTCCTTGGCAAATTGCCAGAGTTTGTCAGACCATCAGATATAACACTTTGTGATATTTGTTCCACCTCTCTGCATATGTTGTGAGTTTGAATTTGCCAAGGTCACATTTGTATTTCATCCTTTTGAGGTCAATAAAAGAAAATATCTGTCAAGTACTTGTGCTAATATAATTGACTAACCCCACCCCCTGTCTTTCTCAAAATTTTGGTGTTTAATACCTCAATCAGAAATCATTATTTCCTTTTTAATCTAAGCTACTGAAGGGGGCCAGAAATTATTTGTGTTTGCTTACCTACATATCTTTATACATTATCACTTACGTAACCCCTTGCATTTTGTGTGCCAGTGTAGGTTACCACTTTGTTCTGCATGTACTTATTCCACTGTTTTAGTACAGCTGTTTGATTTTACACACACATATATGTATGTATATATGTATATATATATATATGTATATATATATTATATATATATATATATATATATGTATATATGTATATATATGTATATATATATATATATGTATATATATATGTATATATGTATATATATATGTATATATATATGTATATATATATATATGTATATATATATGTATATATATATGTATATATATGTGTATATATATGTGTATATATATGTATATATGTATATAATGTAGTGTGATTCTGTACATGATTTTTTTTAACTTATAGTATTATAGACAGTTCAATGTGTGAATATGTATATGTGCATGTACCATATTTGTGTATTGTTCACATATTTGTGTATATGTATGTAGATCTGAATATTTTGTGTTTTGTGTGTGTGTGTGTGTGTGTGTGTGTGCGTGCGCACGCTCACATGTGCATGTAATTTTTGTGTGACATGTATATGTATTCATACATACACACATATTAACACATTCACACATACATATAGAGGTGTATATACACATATATGCATATGTTCATATTTATATACACACACACATATATATATATATATATATATGCAATGCATATAAACACATAAATGTATTTGTGTACGCATATACTTTATATGTCTGTATGTGTGAGAGTATATATATATATATATATATAGAGAGAGAGAGATTAGAAAAAAAAAACAACTTTTATCAATTCAAAAATGAAAAATTAAATTATACCATTTAGAAAAATTACATATTATAGAAAGATTTGCACATTACTTAATCATTGTTATAAGTTTCATCTTATATTTAATCTTTCTATAATACGTAAATTTTCTAAATGGTATAATTTAAGTTTTCATTATTGGATTGATAAAAGGTTTTTTTTTTCTTATTTTTTTATATATATATATATATATAAATGTTATATTTTGTGAAATTTGATTTAGTATTTCTGAATTGAATTTTTCCCTGTAACTTTGGAATAATATTCCCTCATATAATATATATATATATATTCATTCATTCTTTAAATTCCTTGAATAAAGAATGAGCTGGTCTCTAAACTATTTAAGCCAAGTTCATGTATTGACATCATTGAAATGTGTGGATTTATATATTATCACCTTTCTACTTGCAGAGTGCATTTTACATTGACATTTGCTGACATCATATATTAAGTATGATGGCTTGACAGAATCATTAGAATACTAAACAAAATGCCTTTGCTATTTCTTTCAGCTCTTTACATTCTGATTTCGAATCTACTAAAGTGAACTCTACATTTTAATTTTTCTGTATCAGTAAAATGTACCAGTCAAGTACTGTGTAGGGGTCAGTGGTGTGGACCAATGCTACCCCCCTGTCACCAAAATTTCAGGTCACGTACCTATATTAGAAGCAATTATTATTATTATTATTATTATTATTATTATTATTATTATTATTATCCTCATCCTCTTTTATGTTTCCGTTTCTTGCTGAGTGTCTTCCTGACACCTAGGGGAAAGAAACTCACTGTATACCTTGGTAGGCCATTAAAATAAACACACCAGATTGTATACATTGGTTTATTATTATTATTATTATTACTACTACTACTACTACTACTAACAACAAGAGAGATGAATTATTAGGATCAGTTGAGTATCAGAGAAAATGTCTTGCAACATTTAGTTATATTTTTCTGTGTTCTTAGTTCAAATCCTGCCAAAGGTCAGCTTTGCTTTACAGCTTTCTGAGGTTGACAAAATAAAGTGTTTCTGCTCAAACATGCAGTTATTAAAAAAAAAAATCCTCATACATATACAATACCTATATACTTACTTATACTACAATCCTGCCTTCTCTCCACTCACTCATATACACACATACACAGACATACATACTGAATTCCTAAGTCTTCTGGACTGAATAAACTTTGCTGATGAGATCTAATTAGATTGAAACATGACAATTGTTTTCATCAGTGGGTTTTAAAGACAAAGTCCACACCTAACCGTATTGTCATGTTTTAAAAAGTTTCATCCAATTGGTATTATATGAATTATCTTCCTTGGTTGTTGGTTTTTTAGTTATCACATACTCACTTAAGGATTTTTTTTCTAGTATTAACAAGTATAACCTCTGTTAAGAAAAGTTTTTAACTCACTATATTACAGATGGAAAGACCCAGCTACCTATTTGTGTGCATATGTTTTAAGCGTTCAGTTATTTTCTATGATCTATAATAAATTCTCCTTCACTCTGGTTCCTGTTGTGTCAAGTAAAGGAGACTGAATGGAATGCTAGTCAGCAGTAACTTTCTCAGAAATATCAGGAAATAAATATGGAATGAAGTAATATAATGGCTAGAACTGACTGTGTTGAAGTGGATATCTCGGTTCATGCCTATCTTCAATTGTCTCTTTCATTCTCTCTCACATATATGTATATGTGTATGTGTATGTGTGTGTGTGCATGCATGTATTTATGTATTATATATGTTTGTGTGTGTGAGCATGTATGCGAAGTGTGTATATGTGTGCATGTATAGTAATATATACATGTGTTTATAGATATGTTTATATATGCGTATATGTGCATGTGTGTGTGTGTATATATATATATATACATACACGCACATGTGCACATAGTTATATAATGGCATACACACATTGATACATACCTGTTGACTGTTTATTCAGGTAACTTGGTCATGAAACAGAATGCTGTCAATGAATAAAGTGTTAGTTCCATATATATATACATATACATATGTTTATATATATATGTATGTATAAAATACATACCTACACATACACGAAGTGGCATAGGTATATACTCGTCAATCCAAACGCATACAACTCCTGATCAATTCTCATAAACAGTCATTTTTTGCATACCTGTTCACACAATGTATGCCAGCTTATGCAGTGTTTGAATTTCTCTATATGTTTGTATTTATGATGTGTAACTTTGGATGTGTGTGACTTTTCAAAAATTGATGCAGGCATTCACACAGTATTACACAGAAGCTTATGCATACCCATCATCAGAGCCTGAATAAGCTGCAAGATTGCAAGACTGACTTTTAACTCATGAAACACATAAAGATGTTAGCAAATGCATTTGTGGTTTCATGCGTGTCATATATACATACATATATATTTATATAGTTCACAGATGAGATCCAGAAATTCTCTATATAGAAGACACTTAATAGAGCTCGAAAGATTCAAACTTGGAGTCCGATCTCTTTACAGGAGGTCATTCCACAGGGTAAAGAAAGGCTATGTGTCTAATTTGTTTATCCGCATAATTGCCTCTACAAAACCTGTTACTCTGAGTTTCACGTTGCCGTTCGTCAGACAGTTTTTGCTAGCAAAAACTGTCCGACGAACGGCAATTGTTGAATTTTCTGCTGCTTTAAATAAAGCATATTACTCTACCACTGGTATTTGAGTACTCTTTTTTCCACCCTGTTTCACATTTATGTGTTTACTCTGGTGTAATTGCATCTACATATATATTCATACATACGTTTTCATGTGTATCATATAATTAATGTTTCTTTCTCAAGCCATGTTAGGCTCATGAGGGCTGGTTTCTTGGTTTCAGTGGCGTATATATTCCCCACCTGGATGAGACGTTAGTCCATCGTAGGATTACTCATTTCTGCTAGCTGAGTGGATTGGAACCACGTGAAATGAAGTGTTTTGCTCAAGATTATTACAAATTGCAATATATATATATATATATATATGTTGTTGTATTTAGGAATGGTCATTTTGCGTTCAGCCAATAAAAACACACGCACTATGAATTTGGTGTTAATTTGCTTCAGCTTTATTTAATTTTTACATTAATCTTATTTCAGCCAGAGTTCTTTCGTCACACTTCTGTGACCTCATCAGTGGTCCTTTGCTGTCTTCCTTCTTATTTATGTGTCTCTCCTTACTAACTGATTTTGAGAAAATGGCTCATCGTTAGTAAGGAGAGACACACAAATATGAAAAAAGAAAGCAAAGGACCACTGATGAGGTCACAGAAGTGTGACGAAAGAACTCTGGCTGAAATAAGATTAATGTAAAAATTAAATAAAGCTGAAGCAAATTAACACCAAATTTATAGTGCGTGTGTTTTTATTGGCTACACTGGCAACATGACCATTCCTAAATACAACAATATCTGTTTCAACACACGATTTCACATCAAAAATCTTGCAAAACAAATATATAAACGTATATATATATATATATATATGTGTGTGTGTGTATAATCAGTAACAACTTAGTCCAGATTTATGGAAATTATCTGAACAAGTTGCATACCCTGTGACATAGCTGTGCATCTCTGCAAAATTTAATTATGTAGATGCACTTCTGAAGCCTGTAACTCGGATCAGGCATAAATTCACTTTATATATAACTGTGTGTGAAGTTGTTCTAACCTTTGATGTTATAAGGAAATAACTGAAAATATTTTATTTATAGACTGCTTGAAAGTTGCTCTCTCATCCTTTCATGCATATAAAAGAATTTGTTTTCAGGGATCTAAGCTTATACAATATTCACTGTCTACAGTGATATGATGGATGTATATGAAATTGTTGGCCTGGATCATTAAGAATTGAATGTCTTGGCCTTAAATTCAGTGTTTGATGATGATAAGATGCAGAAATTTGACTGTTCGTCTGCATATCTCAACATAGAAATGTTGATGAAAGTGTTGGTAGCACCAACAGATAGCACATTGATGGTGTGAAATTTGTGGTATAATGTATGTGAAAAGGCTACTGTGTAAGGAATCTGTTCAACTTATGGCAGGGTGAAAATTGGCATGAACCCAATATCTATCTATCTATCTATCTATCTATCTATCTATCTATCTATCTATCTATCTATCTATCTCCATACATACAAGCATACACACACATATGTATAATAAATTTGCATAATAGTATATATCTCCTTCGTACCTCTTTATGACTCTCTCTCTCTCGCGCTCTCTCTATATATAGGGATATATATAGATGGATATATTTATATATATATATATATATATATGAATATGGATATAGGTATATATTTTATACAGACATACTTGTCTTAGATATTTTTTAACCACATGAAGTCAAATATGGCAATGTAAATCTTTTACAATTTTAGAAATTATATCTTTATATTTGAATTTTAATTTATTGTTATTTTTCGGGTTTTTCTTTTTGTTGTTATTTTATTAGTTTTTCACTTGATTTTATTGGAAACTCGCCATGAATGAACAAGAACAAAAATAAATCAGTAAAATCCATTGAAAATTAAATATTCACGTTTATTTTATGTTTTGCAGACTCGCGAGTGTCATGTCTCTGTGCTTGTCATTCTTTCTTTCTCTCTCTCTTTCTCCCTATCTCTCTCCCTCTCTCTCATACTCACACACATACGTGGTTTTTTTATGCAAATGCACTATTATTTCATTTTCCTAAACTCTGCAACGAAGATTAATTTTTATATCATTTCATAAGAGAAAAATATCTCTTTTTCAATTTTTTCCCCTTGTATGGTGTGTGTGTGTATGTATTAATATTTGTTTTTATGTTCAGTTAAAATAAAAACAATTTTACATTAATCTGATGGGTTACTCTATCTATACTTCTGTAGAGTACAAATGTATTATTCTTCTAGAAGAATATTGTGGATATTGACTGCGAAGTTTCTGCCAATCCGACGATGGCTTAGCCGGCTGAAATTTTGACGTCACTGTCACCAACATTCTTGTATAAAATTATATATATATATATATATATATATATATATATCGTTGCTATTATGCAAAAGTGTTGTAAGTCCAAAACGTTGATTTTTCAGAAAACGAAAAAATAGTTTCAGCATTCCATAGCAAAACCATTGTACTACACTTTGACAAATTTTGATATCTTGGTATCTGAAACAGCTGGAGATACGATAGTTTGACCAAAAGAACCGGCTATTGGAAGCAAAAATAAATATTGAAAAAAAAAAAAAGAAACGCATTTGGCCAAATTTGGACATACGACAGTTTAACATAACAACAACGTTATGATTTGTGAATTTATTAACATAACAGCCAATAATGTACCAACAGGACTAGCAGTGTATCGGATTTGAACCCAGCGCCGAAAAATTTAGTCAATTATTCTATATTCACAAATCTTACTGTTTTGCAACGGTAAGCGTCACTTCTTACATGGTACCTATTTATACGTAAGTGGAGTGGTACATCAAAGATACGAGGACAATGCAATGTCAAGAATCCAATAATTAATGATTTAGTCAATGAAAGCTAAAATTTACTTATTCATCAAAAATTCTAAAATGAATAAAAATAAGTAAAATTCAAATCTCAGCTCAGTTCTTGATAATTTGATAATTGTTCGATTTTGAAAATAAAAAGGGCCGCATCTCTATGTGTATGCGTTTTGTTTTTATTATTTAATTACATTAGTCAATAAATAAATACATGAATTTAAAATATATTTTAAAAAGAGAAAGAAAAACAATTTTAATCACACACGCACATACGATAAGATTATTATAAACTGCAATGATTTCAAGGTTAAAGAAATAAGTCAAGTATATTTTTGAAGTATATATTATAATCTACTTTGAATAAAGATAGAATATTAAAAAATATATATATTTGAATGATGTATAATGGTTAACAACAACACTATATATATAGTTTTATTTAATGAGTATAAGAAAAAGATTTTTAAGAACATTCTATGAACTTAAAAACGTTATCTATAAACTTTAAAGATGTTAAAGAGAAATGGTTTTTAAAAAAATCAAAAGAAAGAAAAACAATATCTTGTATGTATTAAATGTTGCCACAAATGTGGATCGTTTCTACAATAGCTATATATAAATAAATGAACACTGGTATTGTTTTAAAATGTGTTAGTTTAGTTTTTTGTTTTTTTCTTGTCCGTGCAATCTTTTTGTCATATTTCCTTCTTAAGTCGGTGAGCTGGCAGAATCGTTAACACGCCGGGCAAAATCCTTAGTATTTCGTCCGTCTTTACGTTACGAGTTCAAATTTCGCCGAGGTCTACTTTGCCTTTCAACCTTTTGGGGTTGATAAAATAAGTACCAGTTGAGCACTGGGGTCGATGCAATTGACTTAGCCCCCTCTCCTGAAATTGCTGGCCCTGTGCCAACATTTGAAAAACATCGTATTCCTTTCTTAAAGCGGAGAGTCGTTAGCGAGCAGGACAAAAATGCCTAACAGCATTTCTTCCGGCTCTTTACCTTCTGAGTTCAAATTCTGGTGAGATCAACTTTGCTTTTCACCTTTTGCGGTCGTTAAAATAAGTACCAGTTAAACACTGGGGTCAATAAAACCGACTGACTCCATCCTTTAAAACTCTTGGCTTTGTGCCAAAATTTAAAACCATTATTTTCCCTTCTATTTTTTTTTTTAAATAAAATTTTGAATTAAAAACGATTACTTTTTAAAATCAGAACCTTATTCATAATTTAAATCACCTTTTAAAAAATTCAAGTAACTTTGTAATACTGGTTATATTTCACATTAAAGGAAAAACAAAATATTTTTTTCTGCCTCTTTCTCTTTCTTTCCAATCTGGTGAGATTTGATCTTTTCAAAGAGAAGTACAAGAAGAAAGAACTCCATGTAAGAGAAATCATATAATTTGTTTTTTTCTATTGCCAGAAAAGCAAACACTATAAACCAGCAAACAAAAACAAACTGATAATCTATATATATAAAGCTGAAGCTGTCTGTGTATGGCAGGTTTGGTAGCCTTCAACTAACACCATCTCCTCTGAGACCCTCTCCTCCGAGACCCTGCGGCGTAAGTTGACCAAAATTGAGTGTATGATAGAAGAAGGCTTGCTCTTCCTTTCATAGAAAGAAAAATTCAAATCTGACCATGTTAACACCAAAAATTATTTACATCAAAAAGGTGCTTTTTTTCTATGAAAATCCCTCAAGCTACATAATGCAAAACTTTTACTTTTCAAAAATTTCAATTCTAAAGGGTCGAAACAAACCCGAGCAACGCCGGGCGATACTGCTAGTAAAAGTATAAAGTCATTTGTCGGAAGTAATTCCTTAGAAAGGCAAGTGTATATGCGGCTTTCTGAGATTTGGTGCAATATCATTTTGGAAGTGTGTGTGTGTGTGTGTTTGTGGCCTTTCAAAGGATCAAAATTTTCGTGTACATTTTTCTGATTAAATAAATTGATAATTTTAACGTGTCTCTTTGAACTGTAATGAATAAATAACATAAATGTCAGTACAACTTAATGCTTTCTTTTGAATTAGGTAGATGTTGAGTTGTATAAATATAGGCACAAGTTTATTGATGAAGCTGATAACCCTCCTTTTAATTACACAAATGTTTAAATTATTTTTTGAAGTTGAGAGTTTTCAAATTTGTAAAATAGATGTTTTCATTAATTGAAATCAAGGTGGCAATGAACAATAAAAAATTAAAATTCAGAAACTTGGGGGGAAAAATCCTTAAACTAATTCATTATTTTGTATATTGATTCATCTTCAAATTTGAATTTCTGTTCTTTGAAAAATAATTATTATATATTTTTTTCTGCTCGAGTTTCAGTGTATGAAAACATCTTAAATTCTTTTGGCTTAGAATTTTAAATTAAAAAAAGAAAAAAAAAACCCCTTAATTTCGTAAACCCAACACTTGTGTTGTACACCACTCAGAACTTCTATTTACATACACTCTATCTAAAAGAAGGCAACTTGAAGAAAATTATTCATTTTTTATTTGTAGGAATTTAAATTCAGTATGTCAAGTTGAGACTTGACCCCATACTGGTAACGCCTCTTTTTTTTTTCTTTTTTTTTTGCTATATATATTCAAGCAACAATAAAACACGTTCACACTAAAATGTCTGGGTTTACCATAAGCGACCGAAACAAAGTTAAAAATAATAACCTGTTGAAAATCAACACACGTTACTGCCACGAATGATCCAGCTTTCAGTAACATCGTGGCATTACTGATGTTACTATTTCATAGAAAAGAAAATCGCACAGAAAGAAAAAGAAGAAAATTTGGTACTAGATATTTGTATGATGATTACAATTGTTACAAATAAAAAAAATACACGAGTTTAAGTTTGTTATAGTGTGTGTGTGTGTGTGTGCATGCATGTATACATACATACATACATACATCATACATACATACATACAGTTGATGGCTCTGTCCATCTGACTTCAGTATTCGTGTCTTGTCAAGATCAACTGTCTTTTATACCGCTAAAAGGGTTAGTGGAAACGTGAATACTGGATTGATCGAATTGAATATTCCAGTGTTGTGAAAACGGAGATATTAATTTACAAGTTGCATGTCATATTGGGTCTAAACTACAGTAACTGAGAGGAATAGCAAGTCATACTATGTAGGTACACTAATCCTAACTATACAATTAACAAGTTTCATATTCATATGAAATGATGAAATGAATATTATTTAAAGATATTTTTGAAGATAGATTGAGTTGGCTGTGTACTATCTTGAAGAACTCTCCTCACGTTACACGTCGAAGGCCCTTTTTTTTTATAAATCGCAAAATGTAATACTAAAAACGGAATTTTAGATATTTCTATATCTTTGGTGTTAGGAAGGACATCCAGCCATAGAATCCTTGCCAAAGCAGACATTGGAGCACGATGCAATCCTTGGACACAGCATGTCATCTTAGACCGTCCAACCCATGCCTGATGATGATTATTCATTGGCAACCCCATGTTTATATCCCGATATATTCTTCACTCGCATTGCCGTGAGGTTTTAAAATTCACCATTTTGTTAACACATCACAATACTTCAAACGAATTTTGAAACATTAATATTTATCAATTTAAAACTGAATAAAAAAAATTTCTCATTTATATATATTTGCAATAAATATACGTAAACAATAGCAATAACACTGTTTATGAGTTATTTCAATTAATTACCGATGTAATATTATCCGATATTACCCGCTGGGACAAAAATGTATTCGCAACTTCATCCAATGGAGAAAATTTCAATTTTATGATCAGAATTATTTGCGGGACGTGACCAAGACATCGATATTGAATGTTATTAGTATGAATCTAAATGTCCATACTATTGTTGCAGCTAATGTTCTTCAGCTAAAAAAGCATCAACATGTTAGCATTTAAAACAGCTATAGCCGTCCAAAATAGTCTACCTACTTTATGTGCAAACTGACCAGAGCCAGCTACTCACATCAAATGCACAATATCATTCTAAAAGTAAACAGTCACATCAAATCTCAAAGCTATGAGATAATGAATATGCTTAATTCAAAGAGATATGAGTAAGTAAGCAGTACATTTGACAGAATAACCTGATTGCTGAAGGGTTAGAATTACAATCGTAGTGGGAAATAAGAACAAAAACAAAACGAATGTATTTTAATTCATAAATTAAAAAAGTCAAACAAAAGAAAACTGATGGCTTAATTAACGACAGTTCTGTCCGTATTTGTCAGCTGTGAGACATCGCATATTCGAAGATATCCATCAATAAACGGCGAGCGGTTTGACAGTTTAGCAATATTTTATACAGGCGGCGTGTCGGCAGAATATTCAGTGTTTCGCTGAGGTCAACTTGGTCTTCATCGTTTTGAGGTCGATGAATAAAGTACCATCCCAGTGGGTGGTGTATTGGTGGAATTGTGAGAGCGTCATGGAGATACTTTTCATTATTCAGTGTCTGTGCATTCTGAATTCAAATGCCATTCAGACTATCATAGTAAAATAAACACTTCTGAGTGGACTAATTAAAACCAAAAAAAAAAAAAAAAGGCAAGAATATGATGCTGATGATAATCTAATCTTTTCTATCAAAGGTACAAAGCCTGAAATTTTGGTGGTTGGGAAAGTTGATTACATCGATGCCACCTCGACTGGTTATTTTATCGACTCTAAAGATAAAAGGCGAATTCGACTTGGTCGAATTTGGCCTCTTAACGTTATGTCGGAAGAGATGGCGCGAAGCATTTTCTCCGATGCACTAAGGATTCTGCCAGCTCGCTTCTTTATGGTGATGATGATGATAAACAATAATGATAATTGCTTCTGCACAAGATACAAAGCCTGAGAATTGGTGCCGAGGGATGGAACTAGCAGATTACATCGATCCCGAAAGGATGAAAGGCAAAGTCGATCTCGACAAAATTTGAACTCAGAACGTTAAAAGATGTAGAAATGGCTAAAATTCCGTTTGTAATATTACAATATTTTGAGATAAAAAAAAAGGCCCTTCGATGTGCAACGTGAGAAGAGTTCTCCAAGTGAGTACATAGCCAACTCAATCTATCTTCAAAAATATCTTTAAACAGTGTTCAATGGAAAGGAACTAACACTGATAACATTATTCTTCGATAGAGTAATAAACAATAATAATCTATAACGCTTTTATGTAAACAATTATCACTTATTCATATCTCACTCTTATAAGTGTTGCATAACATATTCATTGGAGAAAAGCATTTATGTGACCTTCTCGTGCGACTAATTGATTTGTACGTTTGTAAGTAGCATTCTGAGGCACATTCCTACTTTTAAAACGGACTGTTTTTATAACAACGACCAGAATAGACATAAATCGTGATGCAGCTCCATACACAAACCGGAAATAGTGCTATACACAATTATCCAAGACTACGAGTTTTAAGAAATTCATAAGCCAGAAAAAGAAAAAGAAAAACGAAACGTGTATATTCTACACATTTTCTTTATTAATTTCATGTTGTTTACTGTTGGTGACGTCCTGTACCCATGTATGCATATATATATATATATATATATATATATATATATATATATATATATATATATATATGTATATATATATGTGTGTGTGTGCATATATATATATATATATGTGTGTGTGTGCATATATATATATATATATGTATATGTGTGTGTATGTGTATGCATATATATGTAGTGAATCTTGCTAGCATGAAGTGGATTCGATCCACCATAGCCAAATTTAAATTAACAGTTCAACAGAACTTTTCTCACGGAGGAACAATGGTTTACATTTGCCAGATTGCCTTAGCTAGGCCGAAATAATGTCTACACCACTTGACCCTTATAACCTCTTCTACTTTACCAAAAGCTAGAATAGAGATATCACGGTACCACCAACGAAGCCTATTGTTCTCAACGATATGTCTATCCTTCTGGATAGTTATAAAAACAAGAACCCTCAAGCAGTTAGTTACAACCCAGTGAGAACGAAGACTGGCTGACCAGCTAGAACCTTGGTCAGAGGGAGAAATCAGAACCTTGGTCAGAGGGAGAAATCAGCAACTGAGACAACGTTCCACAACCCTACAACTTTCACTAGCTCTAATTCTGTTTTCTTACAACATCATTCTATCTCTCTCTGTAATTACTACTAAACAATGAAGAGAACACAAACACAAACTTTACTTCGCATGATTTATCATAACCTGCCCGTCGAGGCAAGGTATTGGAGAACATGTACCAAGAGTGATAAAAATCAAACATTCCGTCTACATCATGGTGTTTGGAGAGATCACTAGTGGTGGCAACGTTATACCTCCATTCATCTTCCCTCACGGACTCAGATTCAACTCGGAGGCTTACATCAAGTGCCTGGAGGAGGTAGTGCTGCCCTGAGTGAAGGGGCAGGCTGCTGGAAGACTCTATGTCTGGTAACAGGACTCTGCATCATGCTACACAAGCAGGAGAACCCAGTCATGGCTGACAGACAATTTCTGCGACCACATCACCCTTAACATCTAGCCAGACTGCAACCCCGTTGATTATTATGTATGGGACGCAGTTGAGCGAGAGACCAACAAAACTGCTTGTAACACCAAATATGAACTGAAGAAATCAAAGATTATGGCAGTATTCATCAGCTTAAACAAGGAGACCGTCCAGAAGAGTTGCAGGAGGTTCCTTGGCGTATAGGTTCGCCACCTGGACGAGACGCCGGTCCGTCGCAGGTGAGCTGCACGATGCAGGAGGAAAGAATGAGAGAAAATAGTGGCGAATGAGTCAGCAGAAGTTCGCATGGAGCTTAGGTGTTTCGCTAATAAACACACACATTCGAACCCGCGATCCCTCGACCGCGAGTCCACTGCTCTAACCACTAGGCCATGTATATATATGTAGGTATATATATATATATATATATATATATATATATATATATATATATATATATATATATATATATATATATATATATATATATATATATATATATATATATATATATATATATATATTCAGTAAAATTTAGATTCAAATGAATATGGTACTTAAGTCAGATGCACCAGAATTTTGTACGGTGTTATCCATATAAATCCATGGGGTGATTATAATCAAAGTAAGCAACAAGAATATCTTCGGTAATTTGGTACGACCGTTTCACGCTACATCATTTTATTAAACATTGTAAGTATTACATCAGTTTTAAAATGTTGTGCAATCATCAACCATTCATAGAGGTTTTCCATCAATACATATACTTATTTCCATGTTCCTCAACGTTTTAAAACTGATGTAATACTTAAAATGTTTAATAAAATGATGTAGCGTGAAACGATCGTACCAAATTACCGAAGATATTCTTGTTGCTTACTTTGATTATATATATATATATATATATATATATATATATGTATGTATGCATGTGTATATATATATATATATATATATATGAGGATAAAATTCTGTTCGAAAAAAAACATATTTTCTCGAAAAAAATCTTATCAATGGCCAGCATATTAAAAAATACCTTTAACGGTTAAATTTATAAACAATTCATAAATGAGGGCAAAGGAAAAGAATTTCTAATGCCAAATATATATATGCGTGCGTGTGTGTGCGTGCGTGTGTGTGCGTGCGTGTGTTATTATCCTGTTCCTCTGTCTTTACGTTCTGAGTTCAAATTCTGCCGGGGTTGACTTTACCTTTCATTCTTTCGAGGGTGATAAATTAAGTACCAGTGGAAGACTGGCGTCAATCCAATCGACTACCCCATCCCGCCTAAAAAAATTTCAAGCCTTGTACCTTTAGTAGAAAGGATTATTTTTATTATTGTAAGGGCGGCGAGCTGGCAGAAACGTTAGCATGTCGGTCGAAATTCTTAGCGGTATTTTGTCTTTACGTTTTGAGTTCAAATTCCGCCGAAGTCGACTTTGCCTTTCGTCCTTTCGGAGTCGATAAATTAAGTATCAGTTGCGTACTAGAGTTGATCTCACCCAAAATTTCGGGTCTTGTGCCTAGAGTAGAAAAGATTATTGTAAAGGCGGCGAGCTGGCAGAAACGTTGGCACGCCGGGTGAAATGCTTAGCGGTATTTCGTCTGCCGCTACGTTCTGAGTTCAAATTCCGCCGAGGTCGACTTTGCCTTTCATCCTTTCGCACTGGGGTCGATATAATCGACTTAATCCCTTTGTTTGTCTGTCCTTGTTTGTCTTCTCAGTGTTTAGCCCCTTGTGGGTAGTAAAGAAATAGGAATTTCGTTCGTCTCTAAGTTCTGAATTAAAATTCCGTCCAGGTTGACTTCGCCTTTCATCCTATCAGAGTCGATAAAATAAGTACCAGTTGGATAATGGGGTCGATGTAATCGACTAAGTTTCTTCCCCAAATTTCAGATTTTGTGCTTTAGTAGAAAAGATTATTATTATTATTATTATTATTGATTTTGTTGTTGCTGCTGTTATTTAAAAGTTTGACTTGGGCCCCATGTTAGTTTCGTAGGCTTCTTACGGAAACCTGGCTCATTCAGATACCTATCTGATATATATATAATTCCTACGATATGTGTTGAGTCCCTCTGCTTTTCGTTTATCCACTCACTGGTACACACACACGCTAGCTTGAAAGGTGTTGCGAAAGGCCTGGTTGGAGGCTCGATTTGCCAAGTTCTTTTACAGAGCTTGGAAACACTGAAGGATCACTGCAATAAATGTGTGAATCTGAGAGGGGAGTATGTTGGATAAAATCATAATTAACAGATTCTCCTGTGTTTTCTTTTACCAAAGCCAGGAACTTTTCAGCATATACTCGTATATACGTATATAATTATGAGCTAAGAGAAATTATTAAGAACCAAATCGTATTTGAGAACATCTCCATTTGAGAGGAAGATATTATCTCAAGAATCAAGTAATTCTCTACAGATCACATGCAGTTAAGGAAGTAAAAGGTTTATTGCTTGGAGATAAGAGGTCAACCGTGGTTACGTGTTTCTGCCTCAGTCGGCATCTTCAGTTCGATAATTGTTCTACTCTGTCTCGAGCAGCCAAGTAATTTAAACATATTCAAAAGTACTGTTCTATATATAAGGGATGAGGAATAATGTACATTATTTGCATTATTTACATTTGACGGATATTTGTCCTCATCTTGTTTGTTGTTAACACAACGTTTTGGCTGATATATCCTCCAGCCTTCATCAGATGTCTCGGGGAAATTTCGAACCTGGGTTCTCATTCCTAAGGTATTTTTCGATATTATTATTATTATTATTATTATTATTATTATTATTATTATTATTATTATTATTATTATTATTCAGATCACTGCCTGGAATAGAACTTGGAATCTTAGGGTTAGTAGCCCGCGCTCTTAACCCCAAGATTCCAAGTTAGATTCCAGGCAGTCACCTGAATAATAATAATAATAATAATAATAATAATAATAATAATAATAATAATAATAATAATAATAATAACAACAACAGCAACAACATAGAAAAATACTCTAGGAATGAGAACCTAGGTTCGGAATTTCCTCAAGACACCTAATGAAAGCTGGAGGGTATATCAGGCGAAACGTTATGTTAACAACAAACAAGATAAGAACAAATATCCGTCAAATGTAAATAATGTAAATTATGTATATTCAAAAGTGAGTAAAAGTAAACAAAAACATGTAGAACACAGCTATGTCCAAGGTAATTTGCATAAATTAAATAAAAATGAACTAAGTGAAATAACTCAGAGTGGCCAATGGGACGTATATGAACAAAATAGAGAAATGCAGATATATCATATTAAATATATTAAATTCTTGATTTATCAAAACTATTTCTGTCTCTAGAGGATTTGTCACCATTACCAAATAACAACTGAGAACATCCCCGTAAGAGAAAAAATACAGCTGTTTATTCTCTTTAATATTTTATTTGTTTGAGTCATTGGACTGCGGCCGCGCTAGAGTAACTTTTTAAAAGGGTTTGTCAAGCAAATTGACCCCTAGGCTTATTTTTAAGTTTGGCACCTATTCTATCAGACAATTTTGTCAAATTCACTTACAAGGCTTTTGTTATTTCGTAGCTATAGTTGAAGACACTTGCCGAAAGTGCCGCTTTGTGGGAATGAACCCAAAACCACGATGTTCCAAAACAAAAATCTTCTTTGCCTCGAATTTCCTAATAACTTATTAAAAAAACCAATTCATAGAAAATATTCTAATGGCTTTTAAATGAAGAGTAATACAATGCGTTTTGTTATTCTTTCTGGCTCTCTACTTTGAATTGAAACCACACTGAGATCAATTTTGCCTTTTATTCTTTCAGGTCGATAAACAAAGTTCTAGTTAAGCATTAGGATCGATTCAAACGTCCACCCTTGTCACAAAGTGTCAAGCAGATTCGAATTGACAGTTACGTTAAAGTGCTCATATGTCTGGGGAATACCCAGCCATTTACATATAAATTTTGCAAACAGGAACTCGTTGGATCGAACAACTCAATGTTCATCTTGACCACTGCCCAAGAATCCACCAACCATT
Source organism: Octopus sinensis (assembly GCF_006345805.1). Lineage (NCBI taxonomy): Eukaryota > Metazoa > Mollusca > Cephalopoda > Octopoda > Octopodidae > Octopus > Octopus sinensis. Next base: position 49,080,070 of record NC_042997.1, on the reverse strand, counting down.
CGAAAATATAAGGATAATTACATTTTTTAAAGTCTATTTTAATTTGAAAGTATTTGAAACAAAAAAAATCAGTTTGTAGCGATTAGGTTTGTTATAATCATAATTAGGTGTCATGGAGCTATACCTACATCTGAATCTGAGCAATAATTTACAGATTTTAACTTAATGTAATTCTAAATTATACTGTTAATTATTTAATTTTGAAATATCTAAAATGTATTTTATACATAATTAATTTCATATATCATTTATATGTTAAGCTGTTAATTTGTATAAGAATTAGATCTTCACCTTAAATAATTGTTTGCATTATGGTTGTAAAAGAATGTATGAGTTACTTCCCTTGCAAGAAATATCTCATAGGAGTAACGTCCCTTGAAATTCAAACTTCGCCGATCTTTTTAATTTTAAATTTTTATTAAAAACATGTTTACACGAGAAAATGTTCATCCGCTGATCAGTAAATAGGAACACTTGAAGAATCACAGACAAAATAACTTCTAAATGGAATGCGTTATCATTGTTTTTATTATGTTTAAGAGCTTAACTTCTGCTACATCTGACTTTAAAAAGATACTTGGAAATTTTGGGTGAAAGCCAGAAATGTTGCGGGAGAGATACAAGTCGATTATATCGACCCCAGTGCAAAACTGGTACTTATTTCACCGGCCCCAAAAGGATTAAAGGCAAAGTTAACTTAGGTGGAATTTGAACTCAGAACGTGAAGACGAGCAAAATACTTACTAGGCACTTAATCCGGCGTACTAAGGATTCTGTCAGCTCGTTGCTTTACTACTACTACTACTACTACTACAACTACTACTACCACCGCCGCCGCCGCCGCCGCCGCCGCCGCCACCACCACCACTACTACTACTACTACTACTACTACTACTACTACTACTACTACTACTACTACTACTACTATAGGCGCAAGGGGGAGGCTAGTTGATTACATCGACTCCTGTGCGTAACTCGACCCCGAAATGATAAAAGGCACACTCGACTTCGGCGGAACCTGGCAGAATTGTTAGCACGCCGGACGAAATGATTAGCGTTATTTCGTCTGCCGCTCCGTTCTGAGTTCAAATTCCGCCGAGGTCGACTTTGCCTTTCATCCTTTCGGGGTCGATAAATTAAGTACCAGTTGCACACTGGGCTCGATATAATCGACTTAATCCATTTGTCTGTCCTTGTTTGTCCCCTCTGTGTTTAGCCCCTTGTGGGTAGTAAAGAAATAGAAATAGGTATTTCGTCTGTCTTTACGTTCTGAGTTCAAATTCCGCCGAGGTCGACTTTGCCTTTCATCCTTTCGGGGTCGATTAAATAAGTACCAGCTACGCACTGGGGTCGATGTAATCGACTTAATCCGTTTGTTTGTCCTTTTTGTCCCCTCTGTGTTTAGCCCCTTGTGGGTAGTAAAGAAATAGAAATAGGTATTTCGTCTGTCTTTATGTTCTGAGTTCAAATTCCGCCGAGGTCGACTTTGCCTATCATCCTTTCGGGGTCGATAAATTAAGAACCAGTTGCATACTGGGGTCGATCTAATCGATTGGTCCCCTCCTCCAAAATTTCGGGTCTTGTGCCTAGAGTAGAAAAGGATATTTAAGTTGTAATACTTGAACATTTGCAAGAATTTTATTTATGCATCTTTTACAATAAAGTTCGACTAACTTGGGAAGTATTAAACAAAATGTTTTTTACCTGGAATGTATGTTGAAGAAGATCCGACAAACATTTTCCCCTGAAAATATTAACTGCTAATTCCTCTGGATTTCTCTAGAGCAGCGTAAAGGGCCTGATGCTGTTTATTTGCATGGAACTTGAAATTTCAAAAAAGTGTTATGTTAATGAGTTTGTTGGACAACAATGTCTAGTCACAATTCTCAATTACCAGGTGTGACGTGCGTTACAAAACAATGAATATAATATATGGTAGAAAAAGTTTCATGGTAATGACAACACTGAATAGATTTAGAAGAAATTGTCCCAACATACCTTTACATGTATACAGTGTCTTTTCTGGGTATTCTTTTACTTGTTTCAGTCATTTGACTGAGGCCATGCTGGAGCACCGCCTTTAGTCGAGCAAATCGACCCCGGGACTTATTCTTTGTAAGCCCAGTACTTATTCTATCGGTCTCTTTTGCCGAACCGCTAAGTGACGGAGACGTAAACACACCAGCATCGGTTGTCAAGCAATGCTAGGGAGACAAACACAGACACACAAACATATACACGCACATACATATTTATATATATATACATATATACGACAGGCTTCTTTCAGTTTCCGTCTACCAAATCCACTCACAAGGCTTTGGTCGGTGAGGCTATAGCAGAAGACACTTGCCCAAGGTACCACGCAGTGGGACTGAACCCCGAACCATGTGGTTGGTAAGCAAGCTACTTACCTCACAGCCACTCCTATTTTGGTTTAACTTTCATTAGAATGGCCGTCAACAAGGCGCTTGCAGATTTCAACATTTTTGTGGATATACCATATGTAACTATGATTTGGTATACAATTCATTGAAACTAGTTGCACGTCTTCAGTTGGTCATGCTTGATGATGAACTGTAACGCTGTCTTGATTTTCCGTTGTTGAATATTTCAGATATGCCCAAATGTTTATTCCCTTAACTTAGTGTTGACTGTCGTACTGCAAGGCGCAAACACAGAGACCCGACACCCATGCAATGCTTTTTAACTCCATTAACGTTCCTGCTGTATTGATAACGTCCTCTCAATTAGTTTTCTTCAAATTTACAAGTCTAGCCCCGATCAAGCAGACTTATGGTGAAAGATGTATCACTCGTATCTGTATTGACAAGCGGATATATATATATATATATATATATATATATATATATATATATATATATATATATATATATATATATATATATATATATATATATATATACATATATATATAATATACATATAATTTATTTAAAGGACACAATATATATCTTTCAGTGCTACTAATAGTTTCGTATGTTGAGAAATATCTTAAACATATCATCAGGCACAAACCATATATCATACCGAACTAAAAAAATTGAATAAGAGAAGAAACGCGAAAAACTGAGAAGGCAGCATAGAGAAAACGCGAAGGTTAAAAAAAAAGACATGTATTGTGCCCCTCCAGATGGAGTACTTTTTTTGTTGAATTTTCTATCACGGAACATCATATATATATATATATATATATCTTTAAAATATTATGTGACAATTATTCGGTAGCCAAGATGAAACTTGAGAGTTTTATCTTGGCTACCGTATAATTGTCACATATTATTTTACAGATAAATTTCCTCTATTTACATAGTATTGAGGTCTCTTTCTTTCTTTTGTTATCTTACCGTTTTTACCAATATATATATACACTACATATGTGGGAAATTCTGTCTGTGGATGTGTTTGTTTGCGGGGTTGTTAGCTACCTTTTCCTACATCGTTTTATCGATTTTGACGAAACTTGATATGTGAGTAGAACTCATGTCTGGAAACCTCATGGCATACTCAGATTGTTGAAAACATCGATAATAGGGTCCCTGGAAAAGATCCATATATATAACTAATATATTTTATTTTAACAGCCAAGGGAAATAACCCATTCATTTTCCTATATAATTTGGTATAAATCAAATTCAGTATGCTTATTTCTTAGTATATGAACTGTTAGAGTTATTTTCGCAATTTATCCAGTACAACCTTTAAACAAATAAATAGTATTTTCCTAAACAATAGATCCACTTATTTCGGTTAGTGACTTATTCACGAATATAACATGTATGACGATGCCTTTCATGTCACTTCAGCCAATTGGCAAGCGCTGCAGGAAGAACTCTTCTTCTTTTAGACAAATGCACTGTCAACAGAAAGGTCACAGCCTGTTTACATGTAGGAACACCTTAAAATCTATCCGTACATCTTGAAAACGGCGATCGTGTATATTTCACAGAAGACAATACTTGAAACGTAGTTCTGAATCCATGAGAAACCACTTTGACAGCTTTCTTCAAATTATACCAGCGTGATCTGTTTGCCCAAACACTGTTGTATGTAGAGGCCCCCGTGTACTATACCTGGGGACACAATAGATGGAACAAACGCAAGCAAGGAACATGCATTCAGGGTTGGGAAGAAGATGCTGTCTTCAGAAGTGGGGCATTAGGGCGTGTGTACAGTGTGCATCCTAATCAGTAGGAGTGCTTCTTTCTGCATCTACTGCTACACACTGTCAGAGGTCCTACATCATTCACAGACTTTCGAAGACACAATGGGGAGCCTGCACAACCTATAGAGAAGCCTGCGCCAAACATGGACTACTGGAGGACGATGCTCACTGGGACCAGACACTGGAGGCGGCAGCTGTTAGTACAGCACTAAGTCAACTGCGTCAGCTATTTTCTATCATGTTGATGACATGTGGCTTGCGTAAACCTCCAAGCTTTGGGCGATCCACAAAACCAGCATAGCAGAGGACATCTAGAAAGGATTCAAAGGTAACATTTGGTTATTACATAATTGACTTCACAATTTGGGTATTCGTAACTTATTGGGAATTTCTAAAAACAAAATCCTGTCTAAGACAGTTCGGTATTCTCTGTAAATGCACAAAAACCATTTTAAGGGCCACATACCTTGTATTGCTGTTATTGGATTAGCGAACCAATTATGAGAACGGAACCAAGGGATAAGCCCTGCTATGCCGGGAATCACCGGGTACGTCAGCAAGTATATATATATATATACATACACATACACGCATAAACACATACAAACATACTTATATATACGCACACACATAAAATACTCATACACATACATATATACATATACATATTTGTATATCATGTATATACGTATATCATACATATATCATCTATATATATACTAGCATGCATACATACATAAATTTATATACATGTATAGATGCGGATATGTGTAGACAAATACACACACACACACACACACACACACACACACACACACATACACAAACACACATATGTAAGAGAAAAACGAGTAACTCGATCGTCATACCTTTTCAAGCAATGTTAGAAATAAAGCAAAATATTCAATTCTGTGTCTATAGACCAGAATGTAGCAGTACTTCCTCTTCTTTACGGGTATATATTTTATCATATGGCGAGCTTTATCATAAGGCGGCGCGCTGGCATAAACGTTAGCGCGCAGGGCGAAATGCTTAGCGGTATTTCGTCTGTCGTTACGTTATGAGTTCGAATTCCGCCGAGGTTGACTTTGTCTTTCTTCCTTTCGGGGTCGATAAATAAAGTACCAGTTTCGCACTGGGGTCGATGTAATCGACTTAATCCCTTTGTCTGTCCCCTCTATGTTTAGCCCCTTGTGGGTAGTAAAGAAATATATATTTTATCATATGAAAATCTATATTGGGGTGAGCGTATTGCTGGGTTAAATCTTATTCAACTTAGTTCGCAACCCACTTTCAATTTTGAGCTGAAACATCTTATTTCTGACGCCGCTAATAATTTTAAGAAAAGCTGTAATGTCACATTATATTATTAATCATTTAATATAAATACAAATTTTCTTAAGTTTTGCCAATAAAACTCGTCACACTATAGTCCAGAAGAATCTGTTGAGCGTAGAGTCATCTTCGATAATTATTAATGACTTTTATAATAAAATGGTTTCCAATAACAAAGTAAATACTAATGTATCGGATTTGATAAGTGCTTTAATTATTGGTATGACATTAATGGCCCTGCCTCTGTTTCTTTTAGATTAGATTATTAAGATGGTGGCACCGAAACAACTTGTATCTTCTTTGTTAATAGTCATTAAGCACACACACACACACACACACACACACACACACACACAACACACACACACACACACACGTTGAGCCTGTCTGTCTCTTTGTCCCTCCGTCACACATTCGTACACACTATACTTGTATACATTTAAACGAGTATACATATATAACCATACATATATGTATGTATGTATGTATGTATGTATGTATCTATCTATCTATCTATCTATCTATCTATCTATCTATCTATCTATCTATATCTATCTATACATATGTACGTACGTACGTACATACATACATACATACATACATGCATACATACATACATACATACATACATACATACATACACGCACTCATGCAGCACGTATACTACTTCCCACACACAAGCCCATAATGGAAGCTGATGTCGCTAAAGATTCTCACAGTATTGCCTACACAGCGAGGCGCCACCAACATCCTTCCGACCACAGAATCCGAGAAATGCAGATTGAGTCTTCTATGTGATGCCGCTGATGTTTCAATACCAATATCAACAGCGCCATATGACTCGACTTGACCAATCTCCAGTAACAATCTCGAACTTCCTCAATCTCTGCATTCGGTTGCCTAAACCAACGAGATAAGATCGTTTGGTGAGGCTACGCAACTTCATGTTGCATTGGGACGAATCAAGCAGATATTAAGTAATAATATTAACAACAACAAAAACAATAGCAATAATATTGATTTCATTTAGCTGCCACCAGCACGGAGAAGGAGGGGAACAATACCAAAACAGACACAAAGCGTTGAGGTTTACATATAATGAAATGATAAAATAAATACCGTATATCCTTGAGTATAGTCCGCCCTTGAGTATAATACGCAGGGGAATTTCAGGGGGCTGTACTTCTGAAAAACTAAACCTTGTGTATAATACGCACCCTTTCTCTAACTTGAGTCGTGTATAATTAAGCCAGCAGCACCCAGTCGAACAAACACTTCCGTGCATGCGTAATACAATAATGGTGATGTTCTCAGTTGTTATATGGGAATGTAAATATGTTTGCTAATTGCTTTTGTTACATGTTATTCTGTGTTCTGAATACTTTTATTTTAATAAATGTTGCTTACTTCAAGTTGTGGATGATTCTTTTATGACTTCATTGCTTTCAGATTTAGCTTAAGGTATTTCCGCGCCCGACATCACAATATGCGTCTGAATAAACATTGACGGACAGCAAACAGTGACTCGGACATTGCTTAGAAAATATTTTTCATTTTTAACCTCGTATATAGTACGCACTAGGGATTTTGACCTTTAAATTTTGGAGGAAAAAATGCGGATTATACTCGAGGATTTACGGTAACAAAAGAAAAATAGTAAGCATACACGATATACAATGAAAAGGAAGGGAAATATACATAGTATACAAAAGTAAAAATAAAAATGTTGGTGGGGAATGATAGTGATGTAGTGATCCTGATACAGGATGACCTCTAGGAATAACTGAGAAAACCCACCGTCCAAGATCTCCCTGAACACCAAGGGCAAGTGCTCTCTCCAATTCCTTTTCTCCGACTCACAAGTCTATACTTAGAGGGGTACAAACCACTCTTGCCATTTTCGCAACTTTCAACCCACCTTTCAAGAAACTCACTCGAGGACAGCACTCCCCTCTCCACCCTCAATTTCGTTTTCAAGTGGAACTTCAGAAAGTCCATGAGACCTCTATCTCAGAGGAACGTATCTGTCCTCATGCCTTTCACCTTCGTCCACCAGACAACGGTTTTCGCTAGTCACTAGGCAAAGGAAAACTGCCTTGCTTGCCCGATTAAAGGAGTGCGGCGGGGCAGTCATCACTATGGACTCGGCCGATAGACAGATCCGTCCCACACGTGACAGCAGCTGTTCGACATCAGTAATAGCAGTACGAGGCAGTGGCTCTCATGGCATCTGATCTTAACTGATTGGAAGTGTTATCATGTACATTGTTTTGTCTTGGTATAAAAGATGGGCTACAGCAAATATTCAACTCTATACCACAGATTTGCTTGTCAGTTGTTTGACTTTAACCAGTTGAGCATGTCCTTTAGTGTCTGACGATATGTGCATCTCTGATCACGAGCAGAAGTAGTGGGGAAGCATCATAGCCATGTGTTGAAAGGAATCGTTTGAGTAATTCACCTCTGGAAACATGGGTGTTTCGTTCATCTTCCTTAAATAACCCTTATTCAGGGACCTTTTGAGCGGGATGGGTTATTCGACCTGAAGAAAATTCTTAACTGGGCCCCACCTGCAAGGTCATGCGCTGTTTATCTCGATATGAGATCACCAAATCGCGCATGTGATGGTTGTGATGTATGTGCCTGGTGTACCCTTATCACGGGTAGTCATGATGGGTATACTGGGCTTCGTATATTTACCCCATGTCACTTTAATGGCATGCACTGCTCTCTCACTCAATAATAATAATAATAATAATAATAATAATAATAACAATAAAGATAATGGTAATAATAATATATATATATACACACACACACTCTACATACATACATATATCATATGTAGCCTCACTTGGATTTGTGACCATTACATTACACGACATTTGGAAGGTTGTGCGTTTTCAATTCAAGAGCAGGAGACATTTATGCAATACCTAATGAACCAAGGGGACAGTGAGGCGCTTAAGCTCTCAAAATGCACCGCACATTTCATTTAGTATCTCTTCAATAGGAAACATAATACATATAATCAGCATGTGTCCAAAAATATCTTCTATGTACTATCCTCCACTACGACATGGTGTTGTGGCTAAACAATAAACAGTATTATCCCCTGAAAGGGTTGTCTTGCGATAAATATAAACAACATCTCTGTTAATGAATACATATCAATACAAGAAATATTGGGGGAATGTATTCTCCTCAGATCATTTTTCCAAGAGGAAACATGACAGGACTGATATAGGTATTCGGGAGATGGGAAAGAAAAATCATGCATGGCCACAAAGGTTAGCAGCCCGGCAGATGTGAACATGTCTTTCAATATTAGTCAGAAGGAGAATATTTATGGACAGCTGTTTCTAAACCTCTATCTTGATAGTAAACTCACTTTTGTATCTTTAATCATTAGTGCAATTGACAATGTCAGTAAATGTCTAAAAAACAATCTGGAAAAGAATGGTTTTTCGGGTCTGGAAAGAGACCGGTTAACACGAACTTTACAATCTGTAAGTGGAAAAGCAAAAATTTGCAAAACTTCCTTAAAGTTAGATAATTAACAATTAACGCTACTGTCATCCAAATTCCAGAGCTTTTTTCCCCTTTGTTAGAAACCAGCTCTCTCATTCGAGGAAAACATTTAATAAAAGTAGTCATGCAACATAAATAACTATTTCTGTTTATGCTTTATCGGAATTTGTCGATTTTTCTCTGTGTTTGCATCATTTTGATGCGTGTTCCCAAGCCCTTTTTTGAGTAATTTGATGATAGGAACCCCAGTCCTGTCAAGCCATATATTCTAACCGTCAGAAAGAACCAGCCAAGCCACAGAAGGTAATGTGGTGGTACGCTTTATTCTAGCATGCCGTAGAATATCTACTTAGAGAGAGACTAAGGTCACAAGTAGCTGTCGGATTCTGGAGCAGAGGCACACTAGATTTTGAGTGAGCAATTTGAATAACAACATTCAGGGGTCCATCAAAACCTAAGCTTATTTTACAAAATACTTATTCTCCATCTCGGATATATCCATTGCTAGACAGTCGTTGATGCTATGTTGGATTCATCCGTCCTTTTGACGACAAGATTCATTTTGTTCTGCTGATATTTTATCAACCCTCACCACCGGGCTAGTGGGGATACCGGTTTAGTTGCTAACGGCTTGATCAAGGAAGGATGGATATTTGTAAAAATGATCCTAATGTCAATGTAGAAGTACCAATGTTAACAATACATCACATCAGTCAATCATTTTATGGTTTGCCATTGTAAATAACATCTTTGATTAAGTTTAAAGTTTTAGATTATGTTGCAAACGGGAAGTAAAACACTATTATCTTTTTTACCAAAGTAATTAACACAGTCTAAAATCTGAATAGAAAAGTACCAAATTTTATGAATCTGCATCTCATTTCTAGAGAGCTCATTTCTCCTTTTATATTTCCTTTTAATTCTCACAGGTGTATCCTCAGAATTGGTCCGTTCATACTGGCCATTCTTGCGACATTCACCTACCTTTCAATAAACTTGCCATCAGACATCACTTCCCTCTCTACTCTCATCTTCCTTTTCAAGTGAAACTTGAAAAAGTTGATGAGGCCTTGGCCAAAGAGGAAAGTGTCTGACCCTAGCCCTTTCAAACGGGTTGAAGTGAATCTAACGGTTTTGTGTGTTTCTTAATGGTTTACAAACACCTTCCACGCTGCAATTGTTTTCGTTCCAGCACACGATCTCAGATCAGGTCACTTGCTATGCAAGTATATCCCCGTAGTGTATATACAAAGTTTTCTGTATATGTACGTGTGTCTATACAAGTGAGTTTGGTTTTTAATTACATCTATAACTCTTTCATTGTTAGTTTGTAGAAGTTCCCTATTTGTATCAAGCCACGTCTTCTCTATGTGTTATCTATATCTGCTTAGAGCGATTGCTTCGGAAAACTGTCGCTATTTTCTTAGTTGCGTTTTCCATCTAAGCGTTCAACTCACTCAACTTCCAGTTTATAATGTCGAAACTGTTTACTCTTACTCCTTTTTTTTTTTACTTGTTTCAGTCATTTGATTGTGGCCATGCTGGGGCACCGCCTTTAGTCGAGCAAATCGACCCTAGGACTTATTCTTTGTAAGCCTAGTACTTATTCTATCGGTCTCTTTTGCCGAACCGCTAAGTTACGGGGACGTAAACACACCAGCATCGGTTGTCAAGCGATATTAGGTGGGGGGGGGACAAACACAGACACACAAACATATACACATACATACATACATACATACATACATACATACATATATATATATATATATATATATATAAGACGGGCTTCTTTCAGTTTCCATCTATCAAATCCACTCACAAGGCTTTGGTCGGCCCGAGGCTATAGTAGAAGACACTTGCCCAAGGTGCCATGCAGTGGGACTGAAACAGGAACCATGTGGTTCGTAAGTTCTTTAGTGTATTTATACTTCCTGTATCTAGAATGGAACTTACTTTTTAATACTACTCATTTAGCTCTTCTGTAGCAATCTTTTCTAATTTCTCCTTGTTTGATATCCTATATCTGAAGAAAATATAGGAACATTACAGCTGGAATATATTTGGAGAGGAATGCAGTAATCCCTCGCCATATCGCGGTTCACTTATCGCGGTTTATTATTTAAGCTTACGTCGATTCCTCCGTGGTTTTGTTTTGTATTTATAATAAAATAAATATATAAAAATTATAAAATAAAAAAAAAATATACAGTACAGTACTGTTTCTACTTCGCGGATTTTCACCTATCGCGGGGTGGGGTTAGAACGTAACACCCGCTATAGTCGAGGGATTACTCTATCTATAATTCTCATGACATAGATGATACATACCACCTTAGTGGTTAGAGGTAGTGAGTTCGATTCGCGGACCGGGTTGTATGTTGAGTCCTTGAGTAAGAAACTTTATTTCACGTTGCTCCAGTCCACTCAGCTGTAGAAATGAGTTGCGACGTCACAGGTGCCAAGCTGTTCGGCCCCTTTTGCCTTTCCCTTGGATAACATCGGTAGCGTGGATAGGGGAAGAGGCTGGTATGCTTGGGTGACTGCTGTTCTTCCATAAACAACCCTGCCGAACTTGTGCTTCAGAGGGTAACTTTCTAGGTGCAATCCCATGGTCATTTTTGACTGAAGAGGGCATTTACCCTCTACTACCTATGTAGTATATTTTTAGAAGCACGATACAATATCATATCAGTATGTCAAACATTGTGGAGGCGCGTGGCTTAGTGGTTAGGGTGTAAGCATCCTGATCGTAAGATTGTGGTTTCGATTCCTGGACCGGGCGACGCGTTGTGTTCTTGAGCAAAACACTTCATTTCACGTTGTTCCAGTCCACTCAGCTGGCAAAAAATGAGTAGCGCTGCGATGGACTTGTGTCCCGTCCAGCTGGGGAACACATACGCCATTGAAACCGGGAAACCGGGCCCACCAGCCTGTCTAGGCTTTAAAAGGGCGCATTTATTTTATTTTTATTATGTCAAACATTAGAGACGGTCAAAGTACATTTGAGAAAACAATAAAGGTATACGTTTCTATAGACACATAACCACTTTGTTTAAGCTCTCTCCATATGTCTTAGAAGAAAACAAAGGAAAAATCCCGTGGAACTTTAGCTCACAGACAGATCACAAAAGAGAAAATAAAATAACAGGTTTGATATAATTCTTGATGACAGGACTGAAAATGGCGTTTTAATAATAGGTCTAGCAATGCCAAATTACCGCAAAGTTGTCGAAAAGAGCGTTGAACAGCTTGGGAATTAACTAATTTACGAAATGTATCAATCATTTCATTTGTAATTGGTATGTGATAATCACTCCTTGCTAAAACCAATGTTTCATTACAAACTACGTTACATTGTGATTTTGATTGCGCCCAATTTAATTGGACGAGTTAATTGAACACTATCGTAATGAGCGATTAACGTTACTTCAGCATTTAAGAAGAAGAGCAATTAAGAAAAATCCAGCTTGAAAAATTGAAAACGCGTAAATAAGTGGATCGTCACATCGTGTGTGTATGCTCATATGTATAGACACGAAAATATACAATTTTGTATGCACATTCACGTATGTATATATGTGTGTGTGTGTGTACTCGTATATACACACATGTATGTATACACGTAATAACATTCGTACATACACGTCTAGTAACCAGTAAAAGCTCATTATTTCCAGGGTGCTTTACATACACACACACACACACACACACACACTCTCTCTCTCTCTCTCACACACACACACACCACATCACAGACACACATACATCGCACACACGCACACACACACTTATGTATTCACATTTTAATAATTTTGTGAGAGTGTTAGTGTGCCTCTGTGTGTGTGTGTGTGTGTGTGTGTGTGTGTGTGTGTGTGCCTGCGCGCACATAAACTTCTGCAGTCGCATTTCTTTCAACCCCGCATTCCGTTAATCCGTTAAGCACTTGAAGGAGATGACCCCCGAGCGCACCAACAGATGCTATTAGTCGCTCACAAACATTGAACCATCTTTTCTTAATCTAAATACTTGCTTTGGCAGAGTCACCATTTAGGCAGAACTAAGACTTCATAATATTGATTTCAATTTTGGCACAAGGCCAGCAGTTTGGGGGGAGGATGTAAGTTGATTACATCAATCCCTGTGCTCAACGCACTCATTTTATCGGCCCCAAGAGGATAAAAGGCAAAGTCGACCTCGGTGGAATTTGAACTCAGAAAGTGAAGACGGACGAAATGTCGTTAATGCATTTCACCCGGGGTGGTAACGATTTGTGCTAGCTCGTTGCCTTAAGACTTTATGATATTCTCTTCTACTTTGCCTGGCTTCATAACCAGAGGAACTATTGTTTCATTTTGCATATACCCCTTAAGCATTAAGGGATATCTTAATATAGCTGGATTTTCACAGCATACAAAAGGGGGTGTGCACGCACACCTCGGCGGAATTTGAACTCTGAAGGTAGTGATAGGCGAAATACTGCTAAGCATTTGACCCGGCGTGTTAACGATTCTGCCTGCTCACCACTAATAGTTTTGCTTGCGCAGGTGATATTGGTGAATACGAGGATGACTGGCATTTGCAAGATTCGGGTCTTTGCTCCACAATAGGACTTGAACGTCTAACTTCGCAATTATTTCGTCTAAGAACAATTCCGTATTTACACACCCGTACCAGCTGTATATAACTTCATGGCTATATCCATATATATACAAGGCAGAATTAAGACTTTATAATATTGATTTCAATTTTGGCACAAGGCCAGCAATTTTGGGTGAGGCTGTAAGTTGATTACATCAATCCCTGTGCTCAACGCACTCATTTTACCGGCCCCAAGAGGATAAAAGGCAAAGTCGACCTCGGTGGAATTTGAACTCAGAAAGTGAAAACGGACGAAATGTTGTTAAGTATTTCACCCGGGGTGGTAACGAATTGTGCTAGCTCGTTGCCTTAAGACTTTATAATATTCATTTCTACTCGAAGCACAAGGCCCGAAATTTATGGGGAGTGGGGTCAGTCGATA
>NC_042997.1:49050995-49060995 GCF_006345805.1 Octopus sinensis | reverse complement strand
CACTCAGCTGGCAAAAATGAGTTTCATTTGTATTTCAAAGGGCCAGCTTTGTCACGCTGAATCTCCCTGACAGCCATGTTAAGGGTACACGTGTGTATAGAGTGCTCAGCCATTTGCACACGTCGTCGTCGTCGTCGTCGTCATCGTCATCGTCATCATCGTCATCATCATCATCATCATCATCATCATCATCGTCGTCGTCATCGTCATCGTCATCATCATCATCATCATCATGATCGTCGTTGTCATCGTCGTCGTCGTTCTCTCGTCCATATCACCAGCATTAGGTATGGACTCCAGCATGTAGTTGCTTTCTCGACAGTGGTGGGCATGCCTTATTTCCTGTGCCTTCACTAGCTTCTTACGCTCGTCATCAGTCACAGCACCACTGTTGTCCCGGAAGTCTTGTACATGGTTCTAGAGGTGCACTCGGGTAACATTTTCCCATGGGTTGGTTCTCAGATGATGATTTGGCCGGCGGAAACTCTGGATGTCGAAGACAACACCCAGAAATCTTCAACAATTTCGCTGACGGTCATCTTGAAGACGATGTAGAGCTTTACTGAACGCTACCCAGGGTACCCGAATGTATGCCAGAATAGCAAAAACGGGGTAAAGTCCAATCGCCTGATGAAAATTAAGAAATTTATAATGACCTGTCTACGATTTATCACTTTATCTATTTATAGTCCTTTTATTACAGCCAAAATGCAGGACTGCGTTACTGCGAAAACTGTGCGGAGTCGGCCTGCAGCATTATTTTCTCTTCACATCAAAGCACACAAAAATGAAACCAATCTTCTTTTTGCTCTTCAAAATTCCATCTCGTCCATCACGTACATCTGAGGGAAACAAAAGAAGAAAGGAAAAAAAGACAGAAGAAGAAAAGAAAGAAGGCAAACAAGAATAAGACAAGGTAAAACAAGAAAAGCAGGATGATTTGACATGTGAAAATTTCATCTGCGATCTTTATTGACCTTGCGAAATCGATACAAAGAAGGCTATGTTAAAATCGTGACAAGATTAATTATCGCCTGTAATTAAGTAAATCGTACACGCATGCACCCACCCACAGATTTATACGCAGCCTATCTATCTATCTATCTATCTATCTATCTATCTATCTATCTATCTACGAACTCACAATGTTGTTTTATACTTTTGCTGTTTTGGCTATAGTTTCTTCTTTCTGCATTGAAGCTAATCTTTCCACAGCGACTGGAGACTGTTTGTCATATTTGCTTTCTCAATAACAACGCTTCACAAATACTTTTTGCTTTATTGTAAATAGATCGGGTTTGATGATCTGAAATTCAGATTTCAAGGATCCTATATCACATTTCAACTCGGTAATTTCCTTCCATTCGAGGATTTCATGTAGTCGCTTAATTATCACCAAAAGGCAAGTAGATGGCTTATATTTCCTCTACTGTGTTTCACAAAATTCATAACCAACGCATTTAAAACTCGCTGGTTTGAATATAGGACAACAGACCACGGCTTATTAGCCGCATCTCAATTCGCCGCAATCTAATTCGCAATAGGTGCAGAAGTGGCTGTGTGGTAAGTAGCTTGCTTACCAACCACATTGTTCCGGGTTCAGTCCCACTGCGTGGCATCTTGGGCAAGTGTCTTCTACTATAGCCTCGGGCCGACCAAAGCCTTGCGAGTGGATTTGGTAGACGGAAACTGAAAGAAGCCCGTCGTATATATGTATATATATATATATATATATATATATAGATTATATATATATATATATATATATTGTGTGTGTGTATGTTTGTGTGTCTGTGTTTGTCCCCCTAGCATTGCTTGACAACCGATGCTGGTGTGTTTTCGTCGCCGTCAATTAGCGGTTCGGCAAAAAAGACTGATAGAATAAGTACTGGGCTTACAAAGAATAAGTCCCGGGGTCGATTTGCTCGACTAAAGGCGGTGCTCCAACATGGCCGCAGTCAAATGACTGAAAAGAGTAAAAGAGTAAAAGAGTAAAAGAGAGGTATATGGAATGGGTTTGATTTGGGGAAAATGTTTTAGATTCAAATTTGTGTGTAATAAATAAAATATTTTATTGGCGTAAACAAGGAAACAGACAAAAATTAGTTTTAAAATACAAATAGGCGCATGTTTGGCTGTGTGACTGAGAAGCTTCCTAACCATTCGGTCTTGGGTTTAGTCTCACAATGCGGCACATCGGGCAAGTGCCTTCTACTATAGCTCCGAGCCGACCAAGGCCTTGTGGGTAGATTTGGTAGATAGAAGCTGAACGAAACTATCGTATGCACACACGCACATACACACACACACACACACACACACATATATATAGGGTGGCGAATACTCGTTATAAATATCACCACCAGTGGCCTAGCATGTATAAAAAGTCAATAGACAACATATTCGTATTTCAAAATAAAAAATTACCGTTTAACAGGTAATTTTTACATGCTAGAAATAGCAGCCAAATACGGCCAAAAACCACAATTTTATAGCAAATTTCGAAGTAAATTTACTTCGAAATTTGCTATAAAATTGTGGTTTTCTATTTTGATATATATTTATATATATATATATATATAATATATACATACATACATACATGATAGAATATAATAGACACCCAATTAAACATCGTTTTATTTATTTGAACTTGAAAAGGTTTATATATTTTTTATCAATTGCCATTTTTATGTTCAGGTTCTACATGTGACTGCTTAATCATGTCATACACAAAAGAAACCTTAGAACTGTTCGAATTTCAAAGCGACCGTTTTATGGGTCAATCTGAAGGTGAACTTAGCATAAAATCGCAGAAGACCTTGGGATCTCGTTTTCTACAGTTAATAAAACGATTGTGCAGAGAGTAGTCAACATCACTTCGCCCAGGTCGACTAGGGCCTTCTGACAGGTTTCTTCGCCTTGTTAAGAGAAGTGTGTGTGGAGGATAATCATCGTTGCATGGTCTCTGACGTAGCAGAACGAGTTGTCAAGTATCACCACAAACTTTGCTACTATGGCAGAGCAGCAATAAGGAAGTCATTTTTCTGCAGTCCTAACGTGCATAAGCAAGGGTTAAGCAAGGGTCAGCTTCCAGAACCTGTCGCCAAACACGGGCGTTTCGAACACAAGATGATACTCTGCTTCTGGTGGAATTATTGGGTGAGCGGAGATAAAACACATCGAGTTTATTCCGGACGGTCAAACCATCGACGTTAATCTATATTCTGAGCAGCTGGAGGAGATATATGTCATTGTGCTGCAAAAATACCCGGCGTTGGTAACAGAAAGTAGCGAGCTCTTCTACAACAAGACAACAGAAGACCTCACGCCACTCGAACGATCCGGAATAAACTTCAGGAACTTGAAGGACTCGAACTGATGCCAAACCAAGCATGTACTCGGAACCTAGCTCACTCAGATAATTATTTGTTACCAAAATATTGCAAAACTTTTGACTCAACGCAATAAAATAACTCCGTGGATAATGAAATTCTAAATGCTCTATGTCTGATAAAAAAATCAAGATGGCAACGGTTAGGACGCATTTGATTATGCCATGCTTGATCAGACTTCACTTGAGGTTAGGGTGATTGGCTCACGATCGTGAGTTCAATACCTGGCGATGGCATTGTGTCTTTGAGCAACAAACTTTATTTCACGTTGCTCCTGTCCACTCAGCTGGCAAAAATGAGTTGCATTTGTATTTCAAAGGGCCAGTTTTGTCACGCTGAATCTCTCTGACAACCATGTTAAGGGTACACGTGTGTATAGAGTGCTCAGCCATTTGCACACATTGATTTCACAAGCAGAAAGATGCATTAAAGTAAAGTATGAAATCCACTACTCCGCCCGTTCTATAAATTGCAGTAATGTGAGCAGATTAAGAGAAAAAGTAATAGATTTCTAAGCTTAAGAAGCCCACTAGCAATGCACATTCTTTTAGCCATTAAATAGGAGATTGTCTACAAACTGCTCGCATGGAAACCGAACATTACGAGGATGCATTACAATTTTACGCAGTGAATCTAGGATTTACAACTTCAACATCCAAACAAATAATGTCTTAATCAATGTAGATGGATTGATTTAGATTTCGTTTCTTTTATCAGACTTATAATTTATTGACTGCTCCCTATTTTTGTATTCCTAAATCTATTTAAAAAACCATTGAATTGGAAGAGACTCTAAGAGAGTAAAAAAAAAGACAAATTTGTTACCTAAATTTAATTTTTTTTATCTGTTTGAGAATTATTTAAAGTAGCTTTAGATGAGAAATAAAATAAAATCGAAATTGGTTTCCAGTCACTGCAAAACACAGCAAAGTGGTGCATAAAGTGCCGGTCACTGCATAACAGAAAGAAAAAGAAATTCCTTTCAATCTCAGATTTTATTGTGATGTTCGTAGCCCTTTGTAACACCATT
The DNA here is from genome assembly GCF_006345805.1 of Octopus sinensis. Lineage (NCBI taxonomy): Eukaryota > Metazoa > Mollusca > Cephalopoda > Octopoda > Octopodidae > Octopus > Octopus sinensis. The sequence goes on along the minus strand of NC_042997.1, from coordinate 49,056,570 downwards.
AGAAAAATAATTGTGAAATGATTTCATCAGAAATCCAAAACTGGATTTCCTTCACCAAACTCACGTATTCATAACTGATAATATTACATGTGACTAGAAGCAAGGTCAAAGAAAAGAGCTGTATGGTATTTGGTGAAATCGAAGAGAATGTAAATTCAACTTTAGCACGATTTGAACGGGAGACTAAATGGAATTAATATATATTACAAGGAATTTAATTCAATTCTCAAGTGTCTCGGTCATCATTTCAGTTATTTTTATGGATGAAATAAAAATAAATATACAAACAATTGAAATATAAAAAAAAGAAAAAAGAAACCGAATCAATGAAGGAAACATTCGATCAGTGGCATCATGTTGGCAACGAACCATGAAAGTTTCTAAAATGTTATAAATTCATTAGTAATAAAAATAGATTGGAAATTAGAATTATTGATCTATGACAATTCTTCAACACTTAATGAAATAAATGTCGATCGAAGATTTCTGTCTTCTTTTTATTTAGTATTTCTTCAAACTTCAGACGAAAAGCTCAGAAGTTAAGACCAAAGTCTATATTTATACGCATGATAAGCTGGTTTATCAATTACCGCAACACAAGTTCGATTCTTGTCAATTACGATTTCCAATCGCAGTTAAAAACATGGAAAGAAAAGGCTCCACTATTTTAAAAACAATAAAACTGCAAAGAAACATATTACATATACTTCTTGTTCTATTTTATAGGAGATTAATACTATCTGCTTTCAATGGATCGAGATGCACACGTTTATAAACAAAATGGTAACATAAAAAAAATCCACCAATAATTGTACGCTCCAATGCGAACTTGTAATCCGTGGTATTCTAACTGTAGGTTCTAAATCAATTAGTAATTAATTGGTCATATATTCATATACTTAAGGCATTAGATGTAAGAAGTAATAAATGTTTTATAAACGCAGTAGGTTATGTATACAGCACGAATGAGATCAATGATGTAGCAGTGTGTACATCTGTATGCTTTCTTTCGAAGGATGCTTTGTATGGGGAGTACCATTCTCTGGTACAAGAGAGATGCAGGATTTGGTTCTTGTCAGCCGGGTCGTTGTAAGATTCTGCAGTCAACCATTGTTTTCAAATATAAAAGTGAACATTATTTATACAAAGATGTTGGAAAATAGTACAATCGGTATAAGAGTAAAGACCCCCTTCGGTCATGAATTACCATGAGATTGCACCTAGAAAGTTACCCCCCGAAGCATAAGCCCGGGCAAAATTGTTCATGGAAGACCAACAGTCGCCCATGCATACCAGCCTCCCCTCTCCACGCCCCCGATGTTATCCAAGGGAAAGACAAAGGTCGATACAGCTTGGCACCTGTGACGTCGCAACTCATTTCTACAGCTGAGTGAACTGGAGCAACGTGAAATAAAGTGTCTTGCTCAAGAACACAACACACAGCCCAGTCTGAGAATCAAAGTCACCATCTCATGATTGTGAGCCCGACGTTCTAACCACTGAGCCATGCACCTTCACAGGTGGTAATTATATGTCACTTTAAAATCTGCGTTCAATTCAGGTCGAAGTTAACTTTTACAGTATCTTTCCACGGTCGATAAAATAAGGACAAGAAGAGTTCTAAGTTCAGTAAGTCTGATAATTTTAATTTTTATCTTGAGCCTGAGGATTCATAAAGCCGGTTACAAGATTTCCACGGGTTATAAGCTCTGAACGTGAAACCGGTCCGTTACAAGGTTCACGGCCAGCAATATTGAGGGGAAGAGAGCACATTGACTACGTCTACCGGAGTACTTGACACGTACTTTATTTTCTCTCCCCCGAGGGGATTAAAGGTGAAGTTGACCTTAGTAAGATTTGAATTAAGATCGTAAAAAGTCAGAAGAAATGCCGCTTTGTGAGGCCTGCTAACATCCCTGAGCCTGTCCACCGCCTTAATATCTGATAGTTAGCCCCCTCAATTTATGTGGCGCTTTGCCTGTGTTAGAAATCAATATTATTTATATAAAGAAAAAAGCAGCGAGCTGATGGAATTGCTAGCGCGTCGAACAAAATACTTATCGGCATTTATTCCAGCTTTACGTTCTGAATTCAAATTCCGTTGAGGTCGTCTTTCATCATTCGGGCCGATAAAATAAGTTACCATCTGAGATCTGGGGGTCGATGTCCTACTCGAAGTTGCTGGTGTTGCACTAAAATTTGAACTTATCATTTATATAAAGAGAAAGGAGGCGCAATGGCAGAATTTTTAGCCAGTCGGACAAAACGCTTAGCGGCATTTCTTCCGGCTTTACGTTCTGAGATTTAATTCCGTCGAGATTTTCTTTGCTTTCATCCTTTCGGGGTCGATAAAATAAGTACCACCTGAGCACTAGGGTCAATGAAATCGATTTACTCCCGCCAAAATTTCAGGCCTTGTGCCAATAGTAGAAAGGATTATTTGGATGAAGAATATTCGATCCTCCTTACAGGTCATTCCATTCTTATCCCTTCTTCAACAGCATTTAGTATCATGAGTATTCACTCGGATCCCGAACGATAATATAATTTTTACTCTTTTATATAGTTGTATACACATACATAGAAATCTTTATGAAATTCGCTAGAAAAGCATGTCGTTTTAATGAACATCTTATCTGGCCACCACAGTCCTCAGACCTCAGTATTATCAAACATTTATAGTGCATTTTAGAAAAACAAGTAAGGAGTCGATATCCTCCACTATCTTTGCTACAAGGACTGGAGACTGTTTTAGCTGAAGAATGGACAAAAATTCCTTTGCAAACAATTCAAACTTTGCACGAGTCCATATCTCGTAGAATTCAAGCTGTAATTACTATCAAAGGTCGTCCAACCCCATATTAAAATAAATTTGTTTGATATTTTAAGGTGTTTCCATTATTTTGTCAAACCCCTGTATATATGGTGGAAGCACATGACCTAGTAATGGCGAACTTCTGCTGACTCTTTCGCCACAACTTTCTCTCACTCTTTCCTCCTCCTGCATCTAGCAGTTCCCCGTCGACGGGGAACCTATACACCAATGAAACCGGGAAACCGGCCCTAGTGAGCCAGGCATGGCTCGTGAAGGAACAAGCAAGAACATTATATATATGTATATATTTGTATTTTTGAAAAAGGAAAAGAATGACTTTACAAATAGAATCAGCAGGAGATCACTTTCAGAAGCCCTTCATAAAACTCTGCTTAAACACCCCACCACCTCTCAACTCCATCCTCAATCAACTTGTTTTTACCATTCACTATTTTCTTTCAGCTCTTATTCATTAGCATTCCTTCTATCACACATTCATTAACAAAACCCCGCCCCATCCGAGACACACCCAAATCTTTTATATATAGAATCACACAGCACAACACAACCTGAGATAAGTTTGACAATCTCCACTGACGAATGCGAGAAATTTCTCCAGAAAAGTTAAGGAATCTTTTAAAAATCTCGCCACCGAAGTTAGCAATGAACTTACTAGATCCCCCCCAAAAAAACAAACTGTAAAATTATATTATTAGAAAATTAAATTGATTAGAACTACTAGTGAAATCATATATGTGTGTGTGTGTGTGAAAGAAGGTTTGAAAAATGCAATTTTAAAGAAGTTTTATTCACTTGGCTGGTTTCACTTTTTTAAAGAAAAAGATTGTCAAAAGTAAAATTTAAAGCTTTGCACAAGATTTGTTTTGTTAAGTACCGGTTGTCACAAAAGTATTAAAATACATATATACGTTCTTTGATAATAATAAGAAAATGTTGAAAACAGTCTACAAGAAAGTATTTAAGAAAATATTCAACAAAAAGTATTAGGAGTTCAATAAAAATCATGTTTGTTTGGTAGTATATATATATATTATATATATACAGGAGATCTATTTAAGAGTTTACAAAGAATTCCAGAGGAACCAACCTGTCTTTCTGGCATTTTTTATCTTGTGTGTAGCTAAGGATTGTTTGATATTTTAAGGGACAGTGTGGGAGGTTGGTTGATAAATACACTCACACACACACATACATATGCACCCTCACACACACATACAGTTGCTCACACACACACACACACACACACACCACAAGGACAATTAAAACAACACAAACATACTTAGACACACGCAACACATTTCTAAAAATGTGAAACCGATCAAGTGAATAAACGTCTTTAAAATTGCATTTTCAAACCTTCTTTCATATATATTTCAACAGAGATTTATATATCCAGTTTTATTCTGCTGTCAATCATGTCTTTCCATTTCTGCACCTACTACATATGTTTCTACTGCAATTTCGTGCACACTAAAATTTTGCTTCTTGGTGTGCATTTTGGTGTTAACTGCCGCTTCTTCAGAGTGCTATTAACCTAGCAAAAGCTATATATATATATACGTAAGTATATATATATTCACAATATATATACGTACGTATATATATTCACACATACATGTATGTGTGTGTGCGTATGTTGTATAGAGAATACGATTATATTAATAGTTTAAAACTTTTAAAATTATTGTCTATATCATTCGAATCCTTTATGTTTCGTTTGGATCAATAAAGTTTTTTTAAAAAATCATGTACAATATTTCTTTGCTCTTCTGTCTCATTAGAATAAGAAGTGTTCTTATCGTTTGTAACTACTACTTTTTATGTGAAGTAACAGTAATTTCCGTAGTCTTCATCACCTGATTTTGTTTAGATTAGACAGTATTCTTGGAAATTGAAATTTTATGGTTTCCTTTATATCTTATTTGTCACATGTGTTTGGCTATAAAGTTTATATGTTGCCTCTGTGTATAGAGTAGCAATCTGTTGCTTTACAAGTAATGCTTTCATCATTAAAGCTTTATTATTGTGGGGATTTCCTTAAAACGTGGTTGTGAAGTCCACTAACATCTTTCCATTTAGATTTGCTCACACACAATTGCAATAAGAAGCAATTTCAACACACAGCGCTGTACAAGTCTCTTGGGTATGACTTTAAACGGAATCCAAAGTGTGATTCTGGTTCTGGAGTATCGGGGTTTTGAGGAGTGTGGAACCACCTTTTAGCTACTATTCTCGGGTCTACTCTGATCCGGAGTAGTTGTACCTATCTGGGTCACTTCGATAGCTTGATGGTGGTGTCTCTTAGACCGAGAAAGACGGTTCTGAAATTTGTTGCTGAACGACTTGCATCAAATGATTTGTTTATAATGAAACATTTGTACTGTACAGTAGCCCACTCCCACCATCAAATAGAGGTTGTCCGAACAAGCGGTGACCTGATGCTTGTTAGTTTGAGAAATAATTGAAAGATAGATAAAGAGAGAGAGAGAGAGAGATGGCTGAGAGAGCGAGAGAGATGGAGAGAGAGAGAGGAGAAAGCAGAGAGAGACAGAGAGAGGGGAAGCGAGCGAAGAGGAAGAGAGAGGAAAGAGAGAGGAGAGATTCATGATAAAATATACGTAAAGATTCTCTTTGGAGGATGCAGTGTATTGGAAGTTTATATGAAACTCCCTCAACGTGACGGCTTCAAATAATAAAACCTTATTGAGTCGGTAGTCACTGGAGACAGTGTTTGGAAGG
>NC_042997.1:49030995-49040995 GCF_006345805.1 Octopus sinensis | reverse complement strand
AAAGGACGTTGAAATATGGACATAAAATACATCGGCGGCAGTGGTGGGAAATCCTAATTATGGATTGAAAAGTTTAGAAGAGTTCCGAAGAAATGTTTTATAGAGGGTTAAACGTCAATATGAAGCAATTTAACAGCCGTTTCTGGAGTCCATTAGTCAGCAGGTATGAATCATTTAGATTCACACTGACATGTCCCCTTCATCAAGAATAAGTAACTAGATAATTAATCAAGTTTGAAGACATTTAAGAGAAAGGAAGGAAGGAAGGAAGGAAGGAAATGTTCGGTTACACCACGTTAGTCATCAGCTACGCCATCAGATAGTAACAGATAGTGCTTTGTCTTGTAATTTCATGTTATATCTATGTATATATTTATTTATTATGTTGATGAAAATCATAAATATAATTGATTATCTAAATGTTTGTCTCTTCTTATACCAAGTTATAGTGTCTAACGTCTCGGGTTCAACCTGAGCACTTTCAAGCAATCGAATAAAAAACTTTTTCGAAAGAAAAAAAACAATATATATATATATATATATATATATATATGTATGTATGTATGTATGTGTGTATGTATATATGTATGTATGTATGTATGTTTGTATATATATATATATATATATATATATATATATATATATATAAATAGGCGCAGGAGTGGCTGTGTGGTAAGTAGCTTGTTTACCAACCACATGGCTCCGGGTTCATTCCCACTACGTGGCACCTTGGGCAAGTGTCTTCTACTATAGCCTCGGGCCGATCAAAGCCTTGTGAGTGGATTTGGTAGACGGAAACTGAAAGAAGCCCATCATATATATATATATATATATATATATATATATATATGTATGTGTGTGTGTGTGTTTATGTGTTTGTGTTTGTCCCCAATATCGCTTGACATAACATCATAACATCACCTTGTTGTGCTGCTACTATATAAATCTCTCTGAGAGATTTAGAAATGCAGTATTTCTATTTTAGAAATCAGTGAATGTATTTCACTTGAAATATGTATGTTTTCAAAGGCGAATAAGCATCGACAGCTACCAAGCCACTTTTCCAGTTGTCTTTTGAAGAACTCTAGCCGAAATATTTTGTGCGAAGCTACTATTGTTGGCAGGTGGTGAATAAGTGAATGAGAAGTTGGGCAGAAGCTGCTGGAGGTCGAGTTCCCCTGGACCCAGGTGTGCTGAAGCAAGAGATGGTAGAGTGCAAAAGTGAGCTGATAGAGAAGTGTAGTAGTGTGGTGGAGAGGGAGGGGTCAAATATAAAACTGACCCTACCAGAGGAGGAAGGAACAAAAGTGGAAAGGAGGACGGTAATATTCAGAACATTTTCAAGTAAAAGCAGAAGAACTGAAGAAGCGCCGCAGGAGAAAATAGAAGAAATTTTGGAAAGACAGATAGGAGACAGCATAGCGTTCTATATGAGAGGAAAGAGATGTGCGTCTTTAGTGGTAACTTTTGTATCAGAAGAGAGGGCGGAAAGGTCCCCCATCGGGATGATGCAGGGAGAGAAATGGACATTGATGCCAGACTGTTTGGATAAACGAATTGTAAGAATTAGGTTGGGAAGATCCCCACCGTGGTTGGGTCGAGAGTGGACAATAGCGACGATTTTTTATTCAGAGAAGGAGAAGGAGGGCGAGGACGTGAAGATGGGCATGATAAGCCGAGCCCAACAGGTGAAGTGGGGGTGGACTGCGGATTAGAGATGGTTTGTGCAGTGAGCCAGAAATATTACAACGAAATACCTGAAACTTTGGAGCTACCAAATGAAGGGAAGCTGAAGATAATGTTGGAGGGGTACCCCAAAGAGTTGCGAATGTGGTAAAGGAGGGCACTTTCGAAAGAAATGCCCGGGAGCAGCAGTGGAAAATATGGAGGATAGTATTCAGGAGGATGTAATGGTAGAGAGGCGACAGAAACAGAGAGTTCTGCAGAGGTGAAAGCAGGAAAGGGAGAGAGGAGGAGGAGGTCACGAACGATGGTGGAACTGAGGAGGTGCAAAGCAATGGAAGAGGTAATCGAACCTACGACGAGAAACGGGGAAGATTCACCAGTGGGATCGCCAGTAAGGGACTTACAAGTGTATAAGCGTTCAGACCCACAGACGCTCAAACACACAGACTTACAAACACATAGAATTATGGACAAGCAGATGCAAGATGACTCAGACTCACAGAAGCCTAGAAACATAGACACACAGACTGAACACGCAGAATTGCAGTCGAACAAACACACAGACGCACAAATGCATAAGCACACAGACACAGAGATACAATGACAGGAAGGCCGAGAATTGCAGAAATACAGAGACAGAGGACAAAAACATGCGGGACCCAAGCGGAAGAGGGGTTTATGGGGAAATATAAGACACCAAAAAATTCACAATGGATCTTAATATTGAATCATGTAAGTAGTTTCTTGAGATGGGAAAGGATGCGCAAGTAACGACAAGGAAGAACATGTAGGAGCGACGTTACAGAATTAGGGGTCCGGATGGAACAATTTTTAAAGTTTAGGACCTTAATCAAAAAATGTAGTAACTTTGTGAGAAATTCTAAGGTAAAACGTTGTTTCCTTGCAACAGTGTATAAATGTCAAAGGTGTATTCTTTTGCTTTTATGTCGAGTGTATAAGGCAAATGATAAATCAGATAGTCTAATACTTACGACATTATACATTGCAGGATTTGATTTCAGCTCTACAAATACAAAATGTTCTGATAAAGTTAACATATTTATATGTTGTGCCTGAGATAGACGAGAATGTTCCCAGTGAAGTCCAGCGTCTGATTAAACGATAGAAATCTTTAAAATGTTTCTGGTCATTGGGCTTTGATGTATTTTGGATGAAGCCCTAGTCAACTTTAATTGGCGCTTATTGCAATTAAACAAAACACCAATTATGATTAATACCAGGTGGATCGTATAAGGGAAAATTAAGTTTCTTTCCCAAGGTACGGCAACAAAGTCTGATGATAAAATCAATCATATAGGCACTTAAGGAACTCTTCCAATTCCCTTTTCTACTGAACAGTAGAGGCAATCCCTTATGTTGGCAGATTCTTCGATCATGATTTAACTATGTATTACGGATGTCTATATGACAATTAAATTGTTTTTTTTGTATCTGCTGGTATTTACACGATCTATTGATACACACTGCCTCAATACAAAAAGTCTGCATCTAAATAAAGTTAATGGAAACTACTATTTACTTGCTTGCACAGCAAATAATATTCCAGAATGTGTAACTTTTTTAAACAGTATTTTACCTGCAGCAACATGATACTTATTTACTCAATGCTATTGACCTGCTGTCTGTATTTTACAGCATTTGTAGTAACAATGCAAAAGTCTAAAAGAATTGATCATGACTGCTACAGGCCTTACAGTTCATTGTAAGCTCTCTTCCATTGTCTCTTTATTAAAACAGCTCGGTTGTAGTACACACACACACACACACACACACACACACACACTCAAATGCATATCTATCTATCTATCTATCTATCTATCATATGTGTGCGTGTATACATATGTACACACGATGAATGATGATTGCCACATCTCGTCAGATGATAAGCGTCTCTCTCAATCAGCCTGATTGTTCTGATTTACTTTCATCTTTGCATGTGAGCGGATATAACTTTTCACACATTACCATGCATCCATCGCCAGACGACTTACTAAAATTCAAAACAAATTAAGAAATGAAATGATTGCGTGACTTCTGTACGTCAATGGATTTAAGCGACAAAAACTTTCACAACACTTTTTCCTCTCGGTCGCCATACTAGGTTCCAATGACAATGTATGTCACCGGATTATACGTATGTATGTACCTACATGCATATATATATATATATATATATATGGATATGTATATAGATGTAGATATATATCTTTACGCACACACACATCAAGATAATATTTTACATTTATTTAATACATTCTTACGCGTATTTCATTAATGAAAATGTCTGATAGGCAAAGAATTATTTCACAGTAAGGTTACATCATTCTATCATCAGAGATTGTGTAGCAGACGTAAAACAGTTGCCTTGAGGCTTCTTATAACAGTCTGACCTCGACACTATCTCCATGACACTTAACTTTCGAATACTGCCATCATAAAGATTTACCACAATTTAGGGACAATTCGTTACTCCAGACATCAGTAGCGATATTGTTGTTTAGCCTATGGTCAGCTCTGATTCAGCAGACCTATGATAAAAAACAGTTTAACTATGACTATTCCATTCCTTTTGTTGCTTAACAGTTTATCTGTGAGCACATTATACCATATGTCCGTTTCCAAGACAATAATATGTGAGTTGAGAGACATTTTGATGCTGGTGTTTGCAGGCAGAGTTCCAGCCTTGGAACATCAGCAGCAAAATTACTTGGCAAGTGATTAGCTATTTAGTTACTTTTTAAGGCTGAGGTGAGTTCAACACATTCAGTGTTAAAAAGAAAGAAACGAAAAATCAACTTGTATTAGACTAGAATCTTATCCTGAGGGAGAGATTTATCACTGATTCGCTTAAGACTACGAAACGTATGAAGATTAGCATCAGGCAATGTAGATCACTGTGATTTCAAAACGGATTAGCTTAGAATTTATTTGACAGATTCGATCAGTTAGATGATATTCAAAAGCTACGACGAAACAAGAAAGCAGGCAAGTCGTATTATAAATCGATAGATCTAATATTAAGTCAGCATATAAGAAGGAGATTGATGAGTACTACAATGTGATTATTATAAGCATACGTGTTATTGATGTCTGTGACTCCGTTGTTTTTGATTTTCAGTTCTGGTAAATCATTTCCATCCACGAATATATATAAGAAATACCAAAGAGCATTTTGTCATGTGGAACAGTTCGAGGTGTAGAATGTATTTTTGGAATTTCGAGATATAATGGATGCATGTTCAAATATTTCGGAAATATACTCCGTCTTAAAAATATGAAGATCGCCTCGGATAATGTAGTCCTATATACACTTGAAAAATATAAGGACCGTACAGACCCGTGATCAATGCTCACAAGGTGGTAACTAACATAAACAACAAGTACAACAATTTTTCTGGGTATACTCCATCTGTTAATCTCGTGATGCTGATTTCTGTATTTCTCATTTAATATATTCGTTCTACAATTTAATTTAAATCGAATCCTAATTCTATTTAATAGATTCTGTCGTGCAAGCTAACGGGGGTGGGCATATAATGTATATGGTATTTATTCGTTGGATTATTTCCAACAACATCTATCTTAAAATTGTAATTTTCCGGAGTATTAACCACATCTTCAGAATGTATATTTACAATATTTACATCTACATTACATTTATACACTCTAAAGCTGAGGTTAATAGTCCGGAAAATTACAATTTTATTAACAATAACAACAGTAGCAACGTTAACAAAACCAACAAAAACAACAGCAACAACAATGAAAACGACAACGCTAGCGACATAGCAATAACAATTACAAGAATATGTCTCTGACATTTAGGCTTATAAACTTTTAACTTGTGCGTGACATATTTAAACTGTTCGTCGTGAGGTCGTCTCTGTAGACTGTCTTTTCTGAAAAGTTGTCACTGAGATTTTTCTCTGCTTCTTGTCTGCTACATCGGATATAATATACAGAACTATATCAAAAAAGATTGAGTACCTCTTTTCTCAACTGTCTAAGCTCGTTTCACAATTTTTCGAGTTTTTTTTCTCAAGACGTACGGAAACCATTAATTTACAATAGTGTTCCAATCAGATATACACTTAACTTCATTATATCCAAAGGCACAAGTGTGACTGTGTGGGTATGAAGTTCGACTCACAATCACAAGGTTTCGGGTTCACTCCTACTATGTGGCAATTTGTGTAATGCCTTCTACTCTAGCCTCTGGCCAAACAATACTATATGAGACCCATTACATATATGCGTACATACATACATACATACATACATACATACATAGCGATCCAAATGCCTTTGAATGTCGTATCATATCCCTTCGGCAACAACTTTTAACCACCAAGTGTCGAAGTGCATCTCTTGACCAAGTTTGTATACATCTGGCTGAAAACCTCATAAGACTTGGAAGGCAGCTCCTTGAGCAACATTCTTTGTCTGATAACCTAGAATACATGCCCAAAGAAGTCGCACGACTCTACCGCAACGTATCATCAGATGAAAGGATGAGCTTATATGAGCAGAAGACTATGCATGGATATGTTAGTAGAAAGCTTCGTGATGATAGTAACATCGATCATCAAAGCAGTTTATCATGGACCAATAGCCGGAGTATTACCTCCCACTTTGAAGGATATACGTTTGCAATCAGGAAAGGAAATATCAACCAAGTACCTGATGCACAAAAAGGATACAGATGCAGGAAAAGCAGTGAAACGTAACAACCGATGCAGACTTTGTGGAGTTCACCCTGAAGATATCACCCACATCATAAGCGGTTGTCCGAAAATGTCATTACAGTATTGTCTACCGATGAGACATGGTGTTGTAGCTAAGACACTCTATAATGAAAGCCGTCGGAAGGATAACCCCGAGGACAAAGAAATAAAAACCCACAATATGGTAGAAGCCATAGCAACTCATAATAAAAAGGAGTTCTGATGGAATGTCCCAGTGAAGTCTTCAATAAAATGTAAGCACAACACAGCTGATATAAGGATTTGGGATAGAGATGAGAAACTTTGCAGTGTTGTGGAAATTAAGTGACCAGTCGATGTTAACATAAAGCTGAAGATCAGTGAAAAAGAGAACACCTACGCTGATGTATCTACGGTATTTATCGGCGAATTGGCAGAATCGTTAGCACGTCGGGCGAAATGTTTAACCGCATTTCCTCCGTCTTTACATTCTGATTTCAAATTCTGCCATAGCCGACTTTACCTTTCATCCTTATAGGGTCAATAAAACAAGTACCAGCTGAGCACTGAAGTAGATGTAATCGATTAACCCCTCTTCTCTAAAATTGCTGGCCTTGTGCCAAACATTGAAACCAATATATATTCTAACTTGAAACTGAGTTCTTTATTTCATTTGGAGTTTATTCAGTTTTTATTCTAACAAACAAATATATGCTCTTGTGTGTAATGTTCCGGTGTATCGTGCACTTTATGAACAATAACTTAACAAAACTGAAAATTGTTGAAATAGTAAAGTAAAGAGAGTCAACACAAAACAGCAAAAGTCTCTTGTAGGAAACAGATAATTTTATCAAAAGATTAAGATGAAGAGCTTTCTCATACGAGAAGTAACAAACACATAATAACAACTATCTCAAATATAGTTTAAAGATCATTAAATGCCAACCTAAAAAATATACTTCTCCAATTATTTAAAGGTGTAAAACCACCAAGTATAGATATCTGTCGAATTCTATAATTGACAATGACAAAGACTAAGAAATTAATTGGTTATGTGAAATAGAAGGCGAAGAGCCGTCAGAATAGTTAGAGTATCGAAGATGATTCCTCGTGACATTTCTCTCGGCCCTTTACGTTCTGTGTGAAATCTCACCGAAGTTACATTCACCTTCCATCCAATCCGGCGTTGATAACATACAGTAACACTTAACCCTTTAACATTCAGATTAATCTGTCAAATGTAAAGCCTGTTTAATCACATTGTTTTAAATTAATTGTACAGCATCTTGTAACTCTGAGATTTTGATGATGTCCCTGTTTATTTTTTAAAATGACTTTGTAGGGTAGGTGCGAGAGGTCAGAGCTGGCTGGTTTGAGCATAAAACAGGAAGACATTTATGGCCTGATATGGCCGGTTGAAACACTAAAGGGTTAAATATTGAGTCAATGATCTCGATTAATCACTTCTCTTTAAAATTGCTGGTCTTGTACCTAAACTGAAAAATATTATAGGAAAAAGAAAAAAGAAAGCATAAGTGACTGATCAAGAAAAAATTAAAGCTAGAACGATTGTAAGAAGACATTCTATATTGGAAGGTCATAACAAGGAATTTACTCACAATGATTGTATTAGATTATTCCACCTTATCAAAACAAGCATTGATGTCCTAAATAAATATGTGTTAGATTATATTATAATTACAGTCTAGTCTACAACTGTAGAATAACACTTCAGCCATTATACAGTGGTTCATTTCTATTCTAAATATAAATAAATTCAAAATTTCTAAAAGTTGCTATTAGAAAGTATTACTTAATTCATCTCTCCACCTTTATGAAACTCTGAATTTGAATTTCGCTAAACAAGTAGCTGCTATCAAAACCTAGAAATTAATACCATTATCAATCCTTGTAATATATATATATATATATATATATATATATATATATATATATATAAATAATATGTTACAATTACTCAATAGTCAAAATAAAACTCTGAGTTTCAGATGCCGAAGTGGAAATCCACAACACCATCTCTTCGGTTATGTGGCCATCTCTCTCTATACATATAGTCAATAATAATTATTATTATTGACAATATAATTCTCTCCCTGATAATAAACTACAGATTCTTCTGTAGGAATTTGTTGCTCTATAACTCACGTGGGTGGACAGGGGAGGATGCGGAGCCTCATTCGTATGTTTTGAATCCGTTAGTACTGGATGTCGAAGATGGTTTGTCTGAGGTTACTCAAATCAGATTAGTATGTTCGATTTTTAGTGCTCTCAAATTTAAATTTAATGAAATCTTTGTGCTGATGACGGGAATGTTAGAATAGGGATGTATTTCTAGCATCTCTATATCTGACTAACTCAGAAATGCGTTCAGAAGTAATCAAATTTCGAGTGAACTTTCGTTATTTTCCCCTCTATGCATGCGTGAATTGTTTTTGTGTATACATTGTATGGGAGACTCTTCTTATAGTAGAAAAAATAGCTAAATTCTTTGACTGTTATTTCTAAAAGTTGGATATGTAGTAAAGAACATTTTTTTGTTGAAATCTAATTATATAAAGTAATGTTTATATATATATATATATATATATATATATAGTTAATCCAAACAAGACAGCACAAAAAAAAAACACAGCAACGCTAGGACGTGGAACAAATATAGTATTATTGGACGCTCAGGAAAGAAGGAAAGAAGGAGGGTTTAACGTTTCGAGCGGAGCTCTTCGTCGGAAACATAGGAGAAGGAAAGATCCAGAGAAGGGAAGACAGATGAAAAAAAAATCGCCAACGGTACACACGAGGTCACACATATATATATATATATATATAGCTATGTGATCAAGCTACCTGGATAAACAGTTTAACGTACCGTTTAACGTTAGCATAGGAGCTAATGATTCGACGGCCAGAATGATATTATGGACATAAAGCTTTTAACTAAATTAAAATCTAAATTGTCACCCATTAAAGCAGATCGGATGTTTTTCATTAAGGAAACTAAATCCTCAACAAACTAACAGGTTTACGAAGAACCTACATATCCTATATATCTTCTTTAACAATACAAGGTTGCAAATTACTATAGATTCTAACTTGAAAATTGTAGAGCTAGCCTCATCCTACTTTTGCTTTTACGACCTGATCAGCCTCGTTTTGCATTCAAAATCCAATATCCACCCTGTGATGTGAATATTTGCTTTGGTTTCTTCTTCATAGATTAGGATAGAATAACCGTTTCTAATTTGGGCATAAGAGGGGAGGTGTTAGTCAATATCATCGATCTTATTACTTGACTGGTACTTTATTTTATATATTATGGAGGGATGAAAGACTAAGTTAACATCGACAGAATATGAACTCAGAACGTTACAAGTCTGAAGAAATACTGCTAGATGTTTTGTCCGATTCTCTAATGATTGCAACTCTACAACAAATATCTTGACAAAACTTCTTTCAATCAACTCAAAATTATATTCCTTTATTCTCCCTTTCAAATATTGTTCTTACCTCTCTGTTTGGTACAATAATACACAAACTCAAGACTCTTCTGTAATCCCAAAATAACTGACACT
>NC_042997.1:49015995-49025995 GCF_006345805.1 Octopus sinensis | reverse complement strand
TCTGTGGTGGCCATCCTGCATCTGTTGGAGGTGGCCTTATGTGGTGGTAGTTCCAGCTTTGTGCTTGTAGCCAGGTCAGCTGCTGAACAATTTTTTGTGCCATGCACAAAAAAGACTGCTGTTCAGCTGCCGCCCTTCTCACATCTGGGTATATATATGTATATATATATATATATATATATATATATATATATATATATATATATATATATATGTATACGTATATATATGTATATATATATATATACATACATATATATATACATATACATACATATATATACATACATATATATATATATATGCATATATATATATATATATACATATACATATATATACATATACATACATATATATATATATATACATATATATATACATATATATATACATATACATATATATATACATATATATATACATATATATATATATATATATATATACATATATATATACATATATATATATATATATATAAAGGCGCAATGGCCCAGTGGTTAGGGCTGCGGACTCGCGGTCGTAGGATCGCGGTTTCGATTCCCAGACCGGGCGTTGTGAGTGTTTATTGAACGAAAACACATAAAAGCTCCACGAGGCTCCTTCATTCGAAGGCTAAAACAATGCATCGTGACCAGTGATGTGTAACAACATATATAAAGACGTAGGAGTGGCTGTGTGGTAAGTAGCTGTGTACTGCCTTTATGGCAAATGATATAAAATAAAGTAGCTTGCTTACCAATCACATGGTTCCGGGTTCAGTCCCACTGCATGGCACCTTGGGCAAGTGTCTTCTACTATAGCCTCTGGCAGACCAAAGCCTTGTGAGTGGATTTGGTAGACGGAAACTGAAAGAAACCCGTCGTATATATATATATATATAGAAATCTTTTCGACGCAGATATATGTTTGTGTGTCTGTGTTTGTTTCCCCAACATCGCTTGACAAACGATGCTGGTGTGTTTACATCCCCATAACTTAGTGGTTCGGCAAAAGAGACCGATAGAATAAGCACTAGGCTTACAAAGAATAAGTCGTGGGGTCGATTTGATCGACTTGAGGCAGTGCTCCAGCATAGCCACATTCAAATGACTGAAACAAATAAAAGAGTAAAAGAGTAAAATGTGTGTATATATATATATATATATATATATATTATATATATATATATATATATATGCATAGATTAGGTAATTTCACCCCCCCCCCCCCTATGTATTAGTACTTAATTTCCAGAGAATAGCCAAATAAAAGGCACTAGCTAACCAACTACAAAATTCAGTTGTTATAACCGAAGAAGAAAGTACTCTGTTTAGTCTCTCTGGTGTATATTCTTAAAACATATTCAACCTCAATGCGCATTTACACATTCCTAAACATTTATTAACTTAACTTGCTTAATTTGGAAATTTTTTCGACGCAGATATTGACTGTAATACATACGTAGACATACACGAACACACGCGTGTATGTGTGTGTGTGTGTACTATATATATTTTTTAATTTGTCATTCTATTCTATACAATATAGAAACGTTTGAACGCATAATGAGGCAATCCTCCCACTATAAAATTCATGTTTCTAAGTGCTTTGCTTCCTTAAAACTAAGAAAACTAACGTCACATAAGAATGACTCATTCATCTATGTCCAATATTATTTTTCTATATTCTAGTATTTACCTAATCTTACATATTTTTTTAATGTTTTACAACCACCGTTATTCTGCAATAACTTTTGTATTAGATATATAGATAAACAAAACGACCCCCCCACCGTGCCGAGTTGTCAAACATTTAAACCAAATTTTCTCAAAACAGTTTGTACGACCGTCCCATAGGCCTCCCCTTTGAGAAACACTGATTTAACCTAAATTTGAGACACCAGCAAAAGAAGAAATAAAGATCGACTTTTTTTCTATTTTATTCACACAAATATGCAACCGAAGAGTTTAAAGTACCAGTAATGATAAGGCTGTTGACTGGGAGAAAACAAACATAGTTTAAATAGTAAGCTTGGCAGGAAAGAAACGTGCCTTTAAGCAGCACAAAAACAACAAAAAAATGGAAGGTGCAGTTATGTACAGGTTGACGGAAGAAAAGCAGGACAAAAACGAAGAGAACGTACCTGGGACAATAATAAGTTTATCCGATAAAACATGTAGGAAATCAACTTGGGGCGATTTTTGATGAAAAGCAACAACCTAGGGAACTAAGTAACTAATTTTAAGCTAACTTACTTTACGGGATGTTCAAGGGCATGGAAAGCTAGTGGAGCGCAGCCTTAAGCATGCCATTACTTCAATAAAACTGTTGGTTTTGTTAAACGAAGTTAAGGCAAAAAAAAAAAAAACTTCTTGAGAAACCAAATAGTCTTTCAAGCCAAGTTTGAAGAAAATATCTCTTTTGCATTTTACTCTTTTGGTCTCTTAAATATTCTGCATTTTGTAGCATTATTTCAAGCCAGCCGGCTTTTCTTGCGCAAAATGCACGTGCATTTCTCGCGTACGCGTAGTATCGATCGGAACAGCTGATGCACTTGCGCGTACAAATACCCGTCCCCACGGCTTTATCGATCGCATTCTCACCTGGAATCGATTTTTGTAATTTTTTCAAGACTTATACACGCCCTGATCTACATATCGGCATCTACATATCAAATTTGAGCGCAATCGGATGGAGGATGCCCGGGATCCTAGAAGACACACACACACAGACAGACAGAATGGATTTTATATAATAGATATTCATACCATCTCTCTTGAAAATATTCTTGAAGTTCACCAGTTTACGTTGCTTACGTCATTTCGATTGAAAGATCCCTCTATATCTAGGTTCTTATTATCTCCTCAGTCGATCTTGCAGAGAGGTGAACATTATATGCGTGTGTTTATTCGTCCGTCTTCACGTTGTGAGTTCAAATTCCTCCGAGGTCAACATTGCCTTTCATCCTTTCAGGGTCGATAAAATAAGTACCAACTGAGCAATGGGTTAGATGTAATCGACTTACACCCTCCCCGAAATTGCTGGCTTTGTGCCAGAATTTGAAACCGATATATACTCAGGTCCAAGCGGAAAAGCAAAACGTATATAAATATTGCAAGAATATTCTTCGCACAGATAACAATGAAAATTTACCTCCTTGAATTAAATAATGGATTTCGATCAAAATTTCGAATATTAGGGAACGCGATAAGCACCTGAATAATACTAGAACATACAATGACTGGAAGGCTGTGATTCTATGACAGACAGGACACAGACATTAGTTAGAGTATATGAATATGTTACATAGATTGCCTACTGATTTTATATTTCGAAACACTTTATTTTCTTGTATTTGAAAAGGGAAACTTTCCCAAAGTATTTTACGATCATTAAAATCCATGCAACGTAATTCAGTATCTTTCATCACGTTACATATTTTTGCTAATTCCTCTCCTGCATTGCTCGAAGGTTTTTCAAATATTTTTCTTATTTACACTTACACACATAAGCACATATACTTACACGTATCCATCAAACATGGTATGCTATATTTAAAGATTTACTCATGTATTTATTTTGGTCACCCTTTATTTTCATTAGTTCTGTACATATGCATAAACATATATACATACACATGCATACATACATACATATATATAAATATAGACACATGCTTATATATATATATATATATATATGTATATATATATATATGAGTGTGTGTATATATATATATATATGTAATAACACATGAAAATATCTGTGTCAATACACACACACACGCACACACACATACATATGTATATATAGACACATGCAAATATCTATGTATATACATACACATACACACGCGTGAACACACACACACACACACATATATATATCGAAAGGATGTGTTATAATCCTATTCCACATATACAAAAACAGCCATACCAACAAACCATCATCAGCTGCCCCACGGATATCATTATGGTTTCGACACCTGGGCCGAACCATTCAAACCGGCGGTGCCAACAGCACAAAAATAAGTGTTGCTTGGGTACAAACATACCAAAGAAACCACAACTTTGAAACACGTTTACCCTATGAACAACAGAATCAGTAAATAAATACAATAAATAAATCTATAACCAACTCCTAAATATGTAACGAAACAGCGATCAAACCTTTAAGCCATACGCTTTATTCCCTACAGTCTTCCATAATATAATATAAACGTGAAAGCTTAATAACCACATTATATAAATATAGGCAGGATTAAACATTAACTTTAAAATTAAACTACAACAAAGAAACACACAAAATCTATGTACATCTGTATCGGTATTAATAGTAAAACTACAATAACTAAATTATATATTAAATAGTGACCAATTTGAAAGTCTGTACAAATGATAATCCCACCAGTCTTCCATAGTTACTTGTATAATAAAAGACAGTGAAAGCTTTATTTCAATTCTCGCCAAAACGAAACACAATTGAATTTAATTTCATGAATGAATTAATAATTATGAGTTAAATACATTATTTCAGAATTCAAAAGTTAATAATAAAAACACTAAATACTCATTAATATATATTACCCTTACAAGCTTTAATGTAAACTTACCAGTAACTAATAGAAACGTGTGTGTATATATATATGTGTGTATGTGCGTGTGTGTGTGTGTGTGTGCGCGCGTGTGTGTGTGTGCGTGTGCGTATGCGTGTGCGTGTGTGTGTGTGTGTGTGTGTGTGTGTAAGGCGCGTGACTGAGTGGTTAGGGGCTTTCGACTCATGATCGTAAGGTCGTGAGTTCATACCCGGCGATCCGTTGTTTCCTTGTGCAAGACACTTTATTTTCGGTGCTCCAGTCCACTCAGCTGGCAAAAATGAATAGTACCCGTATTTCAAAGGGTCAGCCTTGTCACACTCTGTGTCTCGCTGAATTTCCCTGAGAACTACGTTAAAGGTACATTATCTGTGGAGTGCTCAGCTACTTGCACGTTAATTCCACGAGAAAGCTGTGCCGTTGAGCGTATCATCCTGGATCCTCGTCGGCCTAACCGACGGAGTGGTCCTATATATAATAATAATAATAATAATAAATAATAATAATGAAATTATTGTATACAGTGCTCAGGTGCACCACAACTTGTCAGAAAGTGCATATAAAGTACATGCAGTAATGTAGAAATGTCTGGAAAGCGAACAATGTATGAGTCAGATACATGCTTGTGTGTGTATGGAGGGGAGAAAGATCAGGTGTAGTGTTGGCGAATCTCAGAAAGCATGGAAGTTTTGAAGGATGCAGTGATCCGACAACTAACAACTGATGCCGGCAGTTTGTTCCATGCTTCAGCAACTCTCAGCGTGAAAAAAATGTTTCCTGAAGTCATGGGAGCTGTGCTGCTTTCTGACTTTGTAAATATGTACACGGGTGTTAGATGGGTGGAGTTTGAAAAGGTGCTCAGAGTTATTGTTTGTACGATGGTTGATAATTTTATGGGTGTCTGCCAAGTCAGCTGCCAGACGTCGGAGTTTCAATGTGTCCATGCCCAGGAAAGTAAGGCGTTCAGGATATGGCAAATGCCTGATGGAGGGTATTCTTTTGGTTGCATGTCGCTGAACGGCTTCCAGACGATTGATATCCTGGGCAAGATAGCGGTTCCAGACCGGTGATGCAAATTCCAGGTGAGGTCTTACCATAGCTATATAAAGCCGCAAATAGATAGCCGGAGAGCGGCTCACAAAGGATTTGGTGAGTGATGCCAAGACACCCTCAGCCTTCTTGACAATTTTAGCGATGTGTTTTGCCCAACGCAAATCACTGTCGACAATAACACCCAGGTCACGTTCACATGAAGACCTTTTGAGACTAGTGTTGCTTGCAATAGGGATTTGACCTCTTTATTTCGAGGTACAGCTTGATGTCATCTGCATATTTCAGCACTGTGGCATTCTTTAAGTTGGCATCTATGTCATTAACATTGCAACAAATAAAAGGGGGCCAAGAACAGATCCCTGTGGTTCACCAGATGTCATCTCATAGGGTGAAGAGTGCTGTCCTAGAACTGTGACAACCTTTTTTCGGCCGAAAATAAAGGACTTCAACCAGTTATAGAGTTCGTTTCTTACACCCAACGGAGAAAGCTTCACCATATGTCTTTTGTGTGGCACAGAGTTAAAAGCCTTAGCAAAGTCCAGGTAAACAACATCCACCCAGGATCCGCGATCAGTGATTTGGGTAACGTCCTCAAGAAACTCGATGAGTTGATTATAGCAGCTGGAGTTAGGAATAAATCCGAATTGTGACGGCTGGATGAGGCTGTGAGACTTCCAGAAGTTCCAGAGGGTTTCTCTGATACAGGATTCCATCAGTTTGGCGATGCAGCTGGTAAGACTGACGGGACGATAGTTGACAGGCGATGTGCGGTCGCCTTTTTTGAACAGAGGGATGACACTGGTAGTTTTCCACTGTTCTGGAGTAACACCATTGTCAAGACAGAATTGGAAGAATAGAGAAAGTTGGCTTAGAAGAAAGTACCTACCGCGTTTGAGAAGTAGGTATGTAACACCATCGAGACCAGGAGAGGCATAATTGCGTTTATTCTTAAGGTGGTGTTGCAGTATTGCTGGTGTAAATTGCATAATAGATATAGAGTCCAATGTCAGTGGTGATGAAGATGGAACATTTTGGTCTTCGACAATAAAGATGCTGGCATAGCATCCAGCAATGATTTCTGCACATTCTTAGGGATTGCCAGTAATCTGTCCTGTGTGGGGATTGCGAAGGGGACCAACTGGAGAGTGGGGTCTCTGCTTTGAGTGCACATACTTCCAGAACACTTTGCTGTCAGGGTTAGCTGCAATGCATTGTTCAAATTCAAGCACTGCCTTTTTTGTCACCTGCTTGAGGTGGTTGGCTGACCTATTGCGCTTTTTCCTGTTGCTCTCTGATTTGTGCAATTTGTATTCCTGTTCAGCATTACGGTGTTCTTTCCTAGCAAGTCGGACTGCTGCAGTCTCCCAAATTGCACTATTGGGTGTTTTTTTTTGTGCTTGCGTGGTACTGATACTGCACATGCTGCCCATTTTGAATTCAGAATGTTCTGGAGTATAGTGTCCACATCTCCAGAGGCATAAAATTCGAGCCAGTTTGGGCGTTGCAGCTCAGTACAATAAGAGCTCCAGTTTGCTTTATTCCAGTCGAAGCGGGCAGTCTGAAGATGGTTGTGTTTTTTGTTGCAACCAATCAGAGACAAGTCGGCCATGATCATGGGATGATCAGAGTCACCTAAAGGTTCTTCGGTAGCGACACTAATGATTGTTTCAGGAGAAGCGATAAGTAGCAGATCCAAAGTGTTGTTACCCCTTGTGGGGGAGGTAACAACTTGGGACCAATTTGAATTCAGCACCAGTTCAAGGAAATCGTCTGCACTTTGCGGCCAACCTCAATCTCAGGGAAATTGAAGTCGCCCGAAATATACACATACGTGGTTGTTTTCATGGCAGCAGCTCTGAGGATATCAAAAAGCTATGCGTCTTGGCGATAATTTGGGGGGCGGTAAACGACTCCGAGCAGAAGTGTTGACATGGTCATGTGTATATTGCAGAAATATACTTCCTGCTGAGATTGGTTCAAATCATCACAGGGGATTGCCGATAGATTTGATCGAACATAAATCATCACACCCCCTCCACGGCGATTAATGCGGTCTTTGCGGAACAGGTTGTAGTCGGCTATGCTGAAAACTCCATCACAGAGTGCAAAGTGTGCCCATGTTTCCGTGACTGTGATGAAATCTGGGTTGATACTTTTGACGTAGGAGTCAAAAAGATGCACCTTGTTGCATAAACTACGGGCATTCAAGGACAGCAGTTTATATCTGGATTTCAGATGATGATATACAGGGGATGGCTTATTGTTCTTGGTTAGTTTCCCAAGATTTTTGTATTGCCAGTTGTTGTTGTGGGTGTAGTCTGCTCAGTCCAACTGGCATCCCTTATCCACGACTCACCAGACTTGACAAATTTCCAGATTTGCCCATCATCGCGGAGCCTAAAACTCTCCTGTGGCACAGAGTTGCGATTTAGGGAAGCTACAGATCTTAGCTTTGGGCGTACATCGGGTGGTAGGCCAGGACGTGTTCTAAAGTTGATAATGTTGTCACGCCGAGCTCTATCAGCAGCCAGATGGAATGTCCGCGCCTCAGTAAAGCCCGTAAACAACAGCCTGATCAGCCTGGGTTTGGATCCCGGTCGAACAAGGCGGGAAGCACTTTTTGGAGGGACACAGCTGAGATCCTTAGCTGTGTTTCCAATGAATGCCTGCAGATCTACCACATCTTCCGGCACTCCGATGGCTATTAATTCATGAGTGGCTGGTTCAGCAACTCCCTCGATGCGTTGAGGTTCTGTACGAGCTACAGGTAAGTTGCTGAGCAGGGCACTCCGATATGACCCTTCGCTGTGAGTTTTCGGACAGACACTGGTTCTGAGTCCTGCTACTTCACGACTCAAAGCAGAAATCATTCGTCTAATTTCTGCAACTTCTGTGCTGATGGTCGATTTCTGCTTTAGTTGGAAAGCATCAGGAGAGGAGGGCATGGTTGGGTTTTGTTCCTGCTGATGTACTTCAGCTGGAATGATCAATTTTTGTTGTCGAAGAGCAATAGGGGAGGAAGACACAGGGGGTTTAAGTTTCTGTTTTTGTTGTTCTTCAACATGAATGGCCGATTTTTGTTGCTGCTGTTGAAGAGTGACAGGGGAGGAAGACATGGGCGGCTTCAGTTTTTGCTGTTGTTCTTTATCAACAGGACTGGTTTTGGGAGACAAAGTAGTCGGTTTTTGCCGTTCAGCAGCAATGGTGGGAGGGGACACACAAGTCAGGCACTGAAACGACCAGTTTGGTAGCTGGACCATTTCCCAGAGTTTATCCATCATAGAAGTATGGTGTCCTTTCTTTTGACCTGGGATCTTCTGAAAGTTTGTGGCACATTGAAAGCAGATCGAAACACGACATTTACTGCATTCAAGCCATCTATTTTGGAAGGAATTTTCGTGTTTTGTGCATAGATGACAGATGTGATTTGCCGGGCAACGTTCTATTGTAGGACAGCGACCAGTTTTGTCGCACGGCTCATCCACGGATGATACAGTGGCAGTTTTGCTCTGTCTGCCCATCCGTACTGTAGTGCAAGGTAAACAAAGAAATAAAGAAAGAAAAAAAAAAGGTGAAGATATAGCACACTTGTTAGGGAGATAAATAAGATGTTATTATTTGTTGTTGTTATTGTTGTTAACTGTTTTCGCTTGTGTGTATACAAGATGCAATTATATGTGTAATCAAGAGATGTTAGGAGTCAATGGTTGGTGTGTTTATAATGCACGCACTTGTTAGGGAGATAAATAAATAATATCTTATTTTTCGTTGTTAACTGGTCCCGCTTCCCTCATTGTATGTGTGTATAAAACGATACAATTATATGTACAATCAAAAGATGTAAGGATATAATGGTTGGTGAAGAAGAAAGTATGATTTAGATTCGCTTTGTGTATATATTTGTGTGCGGTGCGTGCTGATAAATAAAACTGTGTGTATGGTTTTTCTAGAACTAAGCATGTACTCACAGAAATCATGACGAAGTAGGTTGGCGTGTTTTCGATCGTGGTTGCTACACATGGTGACACAGATTCACGGCAAGGAGACACAGTTATTTTCATTTTGTAGAGTCATTAAAGGTACTGTTCCAATATCCAAGGAATGTATATATAAATATATATACAGATGCTTATCTAGTTTTTCTAAAGAGATGGGTATTTCCAAGGCAGTGGGAGATTTCGGACTTCTCTTCAAGTTAAAGCGATACCATGTGCTGTATACGTGTATATATTTTCTGTTCTTTCCTCCTATATTTTTCAGATAGTTTTTCTATTTCTTTAAATATGTCTTGTTACGCTTTCATTCAAATTTTATTCAGATGACGATTTTATTTTATTTTATTCTTTTGTTCCGATCGAAGATCGCAGT
>NC_042997.1:49010995-49013495 GCF_006345805.1 Octopus sinensis | reverse complement strand
GTCTCTCGTATTTGTAGTTGGAAGACGGATGTGTAGTAGTAGTAGTAGTAGTAGTAAATCAGATTTTGTCTATCTTTTCTTAATGATTTTTTTTTGTTCTTCTTTGTTTTTCTTTGTCCTTTTTTTGTGTTGTGTATTTTTTTTCTTTGTTATTTCTGTTTCACCCAAATCTCATTCCGCTCCTCTCATCTTTTCATGTTCCTCTTTTCTTCTATATCCTTCCTTCTCCTACATCTCGCTTCCACCGCCGCTATCACCGTCACCATCACCACAATGATCCTCACCACCACCAACACCACCACCACCATCATTACCACCACTACCATTACCACTATCATCTCCTATCATCATTATCATCATCATCATCATTTTCATCGTCATCCTCATCATCATTGGCATCATCATCATCATCATCGCCGTCGTCGTCATCATCATCGTTGCTACTAATCATGCTCTCCTCCTCCTACTTCTCTTCCTTCTTCTTCTTCTTCTTCTTCTTCTTCTTCTTCGTCGTTTCTTCTAATATCAACTGCACCTACAGAAATTACTTATCGAACAATGTTTCTCTCCGATTTTACGTTGTGTCAGATGGGACGCACCAAAGACCTACGTAAAACAACAACAACAAAAACAAAAAACAAGCAGTTTATATGCAAATATGAATAGTAGAAAGTATCGCCGTCTTACATACATTAACACCTGACTGAATCCTGGAAATAATGATTTTTAATATTGATATAAGGCCACGAAATTTTGGGTAAGCCATAATCATTTAAATCTAACCCCTTTTCTAGATTGTCAGACATTTTGCATACAGAATTTTGCGCATAGAATTAAGATATTTTGCATACAGAATTAAGACATTTTGCGTACAGAATTCAGTTGATTATACATCGATATAAGTATCCAAATTCACTTAATTGGCCGATTTAGGTTACCTTAGTATATTTAAAGTCCCTGTAATATGGTTTGCTTTCTAGGTATTTGGTCATGGTACTGAGAGGAAGGGCTGATTTATAGGGGACGGATAGATCTCTGCATATCCCTTTCTTGATAAATTTGCTTTTGATCGTACTTCTCTCTTTACGTTTGAGTATAGTAAGAAATCCAGATTGCCGTGTTTCATTGAGATTGTTTGACCTAGCCAAGTCTTGATCTAGCTCTGTAACTTTAAAATGCTTAGAAATTTTCACGTGGCTAAGTTGGTTGCTATTTACATTATTCACATTATTTACATTTGATGGATATTTGTCCACATTTTGTTTGTTGTTAACACAATATTTAGGGTGATATACCCTCCGTCCTTCATCAAGTGTCTTGGGAAAACTTCGATCTGGGTTCTCATTCCTAAGGTATTTTCAATATTATTGTTGTTGTTATTATTATTATTATTATTATTATTAATATTATTATTAATATTTCAGTTCACTGCCTGGAATCGAACTAGGAATCTTGGGGTTAGTAGCCCGCGCTCTTAACCACTACACCATATGCCCGTGTTTGCTATTTGCTATACTACTATTTCTTTAGGAGAATAAATATTCTCTAATGCTTTTGTAATAACGTTTTCTAAAATATATGTAGCAATGTCTTCTATTGTTACTTTCTAAATGTAAACAAAATGTCATGGTTGTAAGATAAACATGTCTAGTTTGGATGAATGAAAACCAAAGCACTAATTTAGGGCAATGATATCACAATTCTTTTGGTTACAGTGGGGCCAGGGTTCAAACCTCACGGGTAGCTTTTCGCTTTATATTTTTCTTTTTTCTTTTTTCTTTTTTTTTTTACATCGAAAGGATTATAACTCTGTATATTATGAACTATTATTTATTGCTGGAGACCACTCGAGATACATTGTTTGATGAAGAATTACATATTTTTCGATGCTTCTTTGGTGTTCATCTTTAGTTTCAGGAGTTTTGTTGGTTTCTCACTCAACTGCGCCCCACACGCAATACTCAAGAGGGCTGCAATCTGGGGAGTCGGGTGGCCAGATGCTAGGGGTGATGTGGTCGCAGAAATTGTTTGTTAGCTATGACTGGGTTCTCCTGCTTGTGTAGCATGGTACCGAGTCCTGTTACCAGACATAGGGTCTTCCAGCAGCCACCCTCTTGATCCAGGCAGCACTACCTCTCCCAGACACTTGATGTGGGCCTCCGTGTTGAGTCTGAGACCGTATGAGAAGATGAATGGAGGCATGACGTCACCATCACTAGTGATCGCTCCAAACACTATGATGTTGACTGGATGTTTGATTTTTATCACCCTCGGTACATGTTTTGGAGATGCGGCGTGTTCGCCGGTTGATCATGGAAGAAAGTTTTCTCTTCTGAGAAAAACCAAAGCATGTTCGGTTGGAGGGGATGCTCGAGTTTGTTTAAAAGCTTCGTAGCGCGGTCTTTCCATTTGTCCTTGATGGCTTGGGGTAAAAATTGGCCCTTTCTCATACTGTATGAGGACTACCGAATGTCTTCATGCACTACCTGTCTGATAAGAA
>NC_042997.1:48983495-49008495 GCF_006345805.1 Octopus sinensis | reverse complement strand
CAGTGGTAGAGTAATATGCTTTATTTAAAGCAGCAGAAAATTTAACAAAATCTGTTACTCTGAGTTTCCCGTTGCCGTTCATCGGACAGCAAAAACTGTCCGATGAACGGCAACGAGAAACTAAGAGTAACAGATTTTGTTGAATTTTCTGCTGCTTTAAATAAAGTATATATATATATATATATAAATATATAGTGAAAATATGTGTAAAGCATAAAAAAGGGGGAGAAATATGCCTTCATTTCACATAGTTTTAATATCTTTTTATAAAAAAAGTATATATTTTATGGACGGTAAAAGTCTCATAAAACGTATTGATATCCAACTGGTTTTCGCTATTTAAATTAGCTTTTCAAGGGACATCGTTTATACAAAAGTACGGACCACACCTTAATATATAAACTTGGCCATCTGGTCCTTAAAAATAGAAAAAAAAAAAAACTCAAAATGTGAACCTGAATTGTAACACTTTCACTCATTTCATTGGCCAATATATATATACACATATTTCTTTGTCTTTTATTAATTTATATTATATTATATTGACCAAGGATTTTTCCTTTGTCTATAATAATTCAATATTGACAAAATGTGGAACTAGTATTTTAAATTACACACAAATGTACAGATAAACATACTTCTAGTATATATTATAAACTGAAAGAGACTTTTTGTACATTACAATTTCAATTTTCTATCTCATGATTATTCAAAATTGCAATTATTATTATTTTTTTCACATTTCCTGTAGAGATTACCTCTCATGTCATACTTAACTTACTAAAATATGAATTCTAGATCTAACACTTTATGCTAATTGTATTAATACGAAAATTGCTATTTGAAAATAAAATTTATTTACCACTATTCAATATTGCTGAGGAGGTAATTGTCCCCCTTTCCACCTGTTGCCTCCCTTTATCCACTCTCTCTATTTATTTTTATTTCTCAAGAAATCCAAAATGGCATGATTCCTTGTCTCAAGGAATTATTACTTCACAATGCCCCTTGAAAGGTAATTTAAATAGCGAAAACTGGTTGGATATCACATTTTATGAGACTTTTACCGTCCATAAAGTATATATATATATATAAAAATTTAGCAATTAAGGACAACTACTTAATAAGGAAAACTTAACAAGAAATTGTCAGGTAGATAGCGTAAAAACCTCATAAGAGAAAAAATTTCGAAAATAATTATTTCTTATTGAACATATTAATTTATATATAGAGGGCATTATACATACATGCCAGGAGGCATTCTACATACATGCCAAACGCTAAGAGGGACAATCAGTCATTTCTACCAAAAATATTACTAATCCCACCGAATGCAATTTTTCAAAGTAAGACATTTAAAAATATAGACCTGTATCACAGTGATTTCATACTTACGTAATCATCAGCAGGCCTGAATGTATTATAAATAAACAACGACCCTGCCTCGCTTAAGCCGATCAGCTAACTGATCAACATCAACGAAGCACATGGGTGAGTTTATATATATTACATCCGGGTAAATGGCAAACTTTTACGAATTGCATTTCGGGAGAGGAAAAGTTTTTTCGGAATAAAAATTTAGCAATTAAGGACAACTACTTAATAAGGAAAACTTAACAAGAAATTGTCAGGTAGATAGCGTAAAAACCTCATAAGAGAAAAAATTTCGAAAATAATTATTTCTTATTGAACATTTAATTTAATATAGAGGGCATTATACATACATGCCAGGAGGCATTCTACATACATGCCAAACGCTAAGAGGGACAATCAGTCATTTCTACCAAAAATATTACTAATCCCACCGAATGCAATTTTTCAAAGTAAGACATTTAAAAATATAGACCTGTATCACAGTGATTTCATACTTACGTAATCATCAGCAGGCCTGAATGTATTATAAATAAACAACGACCCTGCCTCGCTTAAGCCGATCAGCTAACTGATCAACATCAACGAAGCACATGGTTGAGTTTATATATATTAATCCGGGTAAATGGCAAACTTTTACGAATTGCATTTCGGGAGAGGAAAAGTTTTTTCGGAATAAAAATTTAGCAATAAGGACAACTACTTAATAAGGAAAACTTAACAAGAAATTGTCAGGTAGATAGCGTAAAAACCTCATAAGAGAAAAAATTTCGAAAATAATTATTTCTTATTGAACATATTCGTTGATGTTGATCAGTTAGCTGATCGGCTTAAGCGAGGCAGGGTCGTTGTTTATTTATAATACATTCAGGCCTGCTGATGATTACGTAAGTATGAAATCACTGTGATACAGGTCTATATTTTTAAATGTCTTACTTTGAAAAATTGCATTCGGTGGGATTAGTAATATTTTTGGTAGAAATGACTGATTGTCCCTCTTAGCGTTTGGCATGTATGTAGAATGCCTCCTGGCATGTATGTATAATGCCCTCTATATATAATTAATATGTTCAATAAGAAAATATTATTTTCGAAATTTTTTCTCTTATGAGGTTTTACGCCTACCCTGACAATTTCTTGTTAAGTTTTCCTTATTAAGTAGTTGTCCTTAATGCTAAATTTTATTCCGAAAAAACTTTCCTCTCCCGAAATGCAATTCGTAAAAGTTTGCCATTTACCCGGATGAATATATATAAACTCACCCATGTGCTTCGTTGATGTTGATCAGTTAGCTGATCGGCTTGAGCGAGGCAGGGTCGTTGTTTATTTATAATACATTCAGGCCATGCTGATGATTACGTAAGTATGAATCACTATGATACAGTCATATTTTTAAATGTCTTACTTTGAAAAATTGCATTCGGTGGATTAGTAATATTTTTGTAGAAATGACTGATTGTCCCTCTTAGCGTTTCGCATGTATGGTAGAATGCCTCCTGGCATGTATGTATAATGCCCTCTATATATAAATTATATATATATATATATATTAAAAAGAATTAAAACTATGTGAAACGAAGAGATTCCCCCTTATTTATACGTTTTCCACATATTTTCACTTCATAATTTTGCCACGTGGAATATACTGATTCTCCTGTATTTTTGCCTCTGATATATATATATATATATATATATATATATATATATATATATATATATATATATATATATATATATATATATATATAGATATATATATATATATGTATATATGTATATATGTATATATATATATATATATGTATATATATAATATATAATATTATATATGTATATATATATATATATATGATATATATATGTTATATGTATATATATATGTATATATATATATATGTAATACATACATATCATATATATAGTATATATATATATATGTATATATATGTATATATAATATATGTATATATATGTATATATATATATCTATATATATATAGTTATGTATTATATATATATATATTGATATATATATATGTATATTATATATATATATATATTATATATATATATATGTATATATAATATATTATATATATATATATATGTATATATATATATATATATATATATAATGATATAATATATATATGTATATATAATATATGTATATATATAGTATATATATATATATGTATATATATATATATATATATATATATATATATATATATATATATATATAACCGGCGATTATAATTAATTTATTGTATCGCATTTATCTTTGTTTACATCTTCTCTCGATAAATTTCTGACCGTTAGACGATTATACAACAATCCCCTTTTTGTCGGGTTTGTTCGGAGTTCTGCGCAGTGTTTTGAATAGTTTAGAAAGAGCATTTCGATAGACGCACATGAATCTATTGATATGGGTCTTTCCATCATTAACAGGAATCTTACTGGAGAGCCAGCCTGAGTAAATGAATACTATTTTTATTACTGAAATTTGGCGAAACTGCAGTATAAGAAAAGTTAAGTTTGTAAAAGTTTTTAATTCTCACCTCACTAAATTTATCCAGCTATTGTGTATTTAGTGCACTCTTCGCCTTGAATGTAATGATATATGTATATATAGGGCGGTGTACTGGTACACCGGCGATATAATTAATTTATTGTATCGCATTTATCTTTGTTATATATATGTATATCTATATATATATATATATATATATATAGATATATATATATATATATAATATATATATATATATATATATATATTTCATATATAATATGTATGTATATAACATATGTATTTATATATATATATAATATATATATATTATTCATCTATATACATACATATATATGTAGTATATATATATGTAATATGTATTATATATTATATAGATATTATATATATATATGTGTGTATATATATATATATGTATATAGTATATATGTATATATATATATATATATATATATACATACACACACACACATATGTATATATATATATATATATATATATATATATATATATATATTATATAGACACACACTCAACAAATATGTGTGTATGTATGTATATCATAAAATGAAAAAACAAAAATATATCTCTAGCATCTTTGAAATTAATATCGGTTTCTATGCGAGTAAAGATTATTACACTTTTATTAATGTCTCGTCGAAGATATGAAAATTAAGATGCATATATTTAAACCAATTATGCAAATGATATGTAATAAAGCAATGCATAGTTATCGACTTCAAAGTATCAACTCGCATTAAGATAAAGGAATGAAACAAGAATATTTTAACCAATAAGATATCTATCTAAGTTAATATACTTTGTAAAAGTTGAACATTAAATTCTAAGATGTTTTCGAATAATAAGTTGTCTTCTTAAAACTATCGCTGCTTTTAGCACCCGCGTTGCTTCATAAATAACAGTATCACCACGTGACACTGTAAATGTCGTTTAAACTTTGTCGTGGTCTGTTTCTAATGGAAACTAATTTAAAACTGTCTGGTTGCTTCTGAAGTAGATTTGCTTTACACATACTCATACACACACATACATGCATAAGCATCCACACACGTAAATATATTCTTGTGGTTTTATATATATATATATACACACACATGCATAACATATTCACACATACATACACACAGGTATTAACACACACGCTTTAATAATATCTTGTGGGATTTCTACTTTCTGTGCAGCACATAGAAGTGTATTTACACATCTTACAGCAGAGAAGACTGAGAACCGCTTATAACGTGATTTAACTTGCTGATATTGCATCAATTGTATTTATCCAGAAGCAAATCTACAGAAGGAGGTGAGGATTAATCATGCTTTGAACACAGTACCCCACTTGTTAATTAGTGGTGGACTACGAAATGTACTCTCTGAACCGATTTCAGGTGGTGATTCAACTGCCTGGAGATCAGATTTCAAGAAAGCTTAAGAAGATAGTTTCACGGCTTTTGCAAACATCAGAAGAAAAGTAATAACAAAGTACAATAGGAATAACGTAAAACTTCGTAAGAATCGAAGCAGCAAACATTCAGTTATTAGTTAACCTACAAAAGATTTTATTATTTCTGGATAAAATGGAAACTCACATATAAGAGATTGTTATATCCGCTGAATGAACAGTTAATGGCCCTCTCTCTTTCTCTCTCTCTCTTCTCTCTCTCTCTCTCTCTCTTTCTCTCTCTCTCTCTCTCTCTTCTCTCTCTCTCACGAAGCCCGTTGTATATATGTACATGTATGTATGTTGTGTGTGTTTGTGTGTCTGTGTTTGTCCCCCTAACATCGCTTGACAACCGATGCTGGTGTGTTTATGTCCCCGTAACTTAGCGTTTCGGAAAAAGAGACCGATAGAATAAGTACTTATAAAGAATAAGTCCTGGGGTCGATTTGTTCGACTAAAGGCGGTGTTCCGGTATGGTCACAGTCAAATGACTGAAACATGTAAAAGAGTAAAAGAGTAAAGAGTATATATATATATATAGGATTAGCAAACGCCCCCCGTCCATTGGACGGTTTGTATAGGGGAAGAGGATTAACTTGGACGGTGTCATTGAAGTTTTAATCATCCAATGGACAGACCATAAGGATTACCTTAGAAACTGACAATTTTGAAAATAATTTTAAATTACGGAAACATATCAATGTTTAAAATTTCAGCGCGATCGGATGAACAATACTCGAGTTATAAGCGCACAAAAAACAGACAGACAGAACGGGATTTATATATTAGAAGATGAGCCAATGAGGGGACGTCTATATGGTAGCCAGACCTGATAGAAATAACTGCCAAATCTCCCTCATATTCACACCTTACTGTCTTATGTATCTATATATGTATGAGTCAATGAGAGAGACCTCTACATGGTAGCTAGACCTGTAGAAATAGCAGCCAAATCTCTCTGAAAACATC
Source organism: Octopus sinensis (assembly GCF_006345805.1). Lineage (NCBI taxonomy): Eukaryota > Metazoa > Mollusca > Cephalopoda > Octopoda > Octopodidae > Octopus > Octopus sinensis. The sequence continues at coordinate 49,002,163 of NC_042997.1, read as the reverse complement.
CTACTGTCTTATGTATATATATATATGTATTAACAGTTCTTTGACTTTTTGCATTTGGCGGCTGTTGCTTATAAGTTAGATAATCGTATTGAGCCCTCTACGTAGAGAGAGAGAGAGGGGGGTCAGAGAGAGGAAAGAAGAGAGATAGCATAGCGATGGTTTTGGCTTACTGTCATCCTGTACTCCCAGCGAAATGGTATGCGCCGGCTGTCTGAGAAACTCGTTGTTTTTAATGAACAGAATGGCAGAAGAAATAGGACAAAAAGATTACAATAATAGCGATTCTCACTTTGAAACTGACAATTTTGAAAATCTCTTTCGATTACGGGACGCTCCGCTCTCTCATGTATCCATGGTCAAAATTTAAGCGCGATCGGATGAACAATACTCGAGTAATAAGCGCACAAAGAGACATACATGACGAGATTTATATATTAGATTAACAGTTCTTCGGCTTTTCGCGTTTGTCGACTGTTGCTTTAAGTTAGATAATCGTATTGAGCCCCCTACGCATAGAGAGAGGGGGACAGAGAAAGAGACAGAGAGAGGAAAGAAGAGAGACAGCATAGCGACGGTTTTGTCTGATTGTCATCCTGTACTCCCCTTGTTGCCAGCGAAATGGTACGTGCCGGTTGTCTGAGCAATTCGTTGCTTTTAATGAACAGCATGGCGGAAGAAATAGAACAAAAAGATTACAAAAATAGTGATTCTCACTTTGCAACTGACAATTGTGAAAATCTTTTTGGATTACGGAACGTGCCCGCTCTCTCATGTATCCATGTTTAAAATTTCAGCGCGATCGGATGAACAATACTCGAGTAATAAGCGCACAAACAGACAAACAGAACGGGATTTATATATTAGGTTATCTCAAGGGGGAATTAAAGGGGATATTCAAACAAAGAAGGGCTCAATATATTTGAATGCAGTAGAGTTAACTATTCATTTAAATATAGAACATCCGATTATTGGACAAGGTTACAAAAGTGGTCGATACAAAGCTGTTGATTTTTAAAATCCGGAATCAGATGAAAAATCGATTTCCAAACGTTTTACAATCTAGAACGCGCTTTCGGTAACCCTCTCACACACATATACACACACAAACGCACGCATACATACACACTCTAAAAGCGCGCACATGTATATACATCCTCACGCATACCAAACATATATGTTAACCATTTTCATTCGATACATATTTGATAGATTTATTGCAAAGACAAGTAAAATAACTGTAAACACGGAACAAAACTTAATGCGAATAGTTACACATGTTAATAAGACGCCAATGAATGGAAAACGAAATAATCCTTGATTCGACTTAAACACAGAAGTATTAACCTACTATTCGAAAGTTTTTATTGCAGCTATGGAACACGTTTCATTCAGTTCTACAGTACAATTGGCTAGAGTATCAGTGCAATGACAACGAAAAGATATGATGACTTATGGAAGCGACTAAAATCAAATCTTTATATATAAAAGTGAGGTTGTGTGCTGTCTGTCTCCTACGATTTAGATTCCTAACTACTCCCACATTTTGCGGTGCAGTTTAACCAAAACCGGGTATCTTATAGTTGTGATTCATATCGAGCCCTTCTGGGTATTAGCGCGCGTCTACGATTAGTCTACGATTTAAAAAAAAAATTACCAACAATTTTCCCCATTTTTAATGCATTTTTGGCATATATAAGGGAAGTAACTCTCTAAAAATTTATTATTAAATCTCAGAACGTAAAAAGCTACAGCCCCCCCTTTGTGGTTAGCCATATTGAGATGGCTATTATACTATACATCTCTAAAAATGCTTATATAGTTATTTCCCTTACAAACCCGAGCAACGCCGGGCGATACTGCTAGTTCAATATAAAGACCAAATTGCGGTTCCAATTAGCAGCAACAATCAATCGGAACAGCAGCAGTAGTAATAACGATAATAAAGAGAATATTAACAGTATATATAGCAGTAGCAGCAGCAGCAGCGATATCAACAACATATGCAATGAAAGCACAATAATAATAATAATGAGTCTATTCTTCTCTTTTATATACCAATCTTCCAAGCGAATATGTGAGAGGTTTCTAGTGGCAGGTGGGATGGAATATGAGTGGGCGTAAAAGCCATCAAACGCTCGTTTATAAACAAGTTATACACCTTACGGGGAAACAGCACTTTCGTTAGGAAACCTGCAGATGTTGATACTGTGCGAACTTTTATACAGTAACTACGCAAACGCTTATGAACAGAGAAAAACCACAATTGCATAGTATACACAAACTGGCGCTACGTACATGAAAGGAAATATAGCACGTGTACAAAAACCGGAAGCTTATTCTGTTTCTTGGGTTCAATATCTATGTGTGTATATAATAATGATAATAATAATGATAATAATAATAATGATAATAATGATAATAATAATAATAATAATGATAATAATAAATAATAATAATAATAAATAATAATAATAATAATGTTATTAATAATAATAATAATAATAATAATAATAATAATAATAATAATAATAATAATAATAATAATAATGATAATGATAATAATAATAATAATAATAGTAATAATAATACACACTACACACACATACATGCATGCGCATATGTATGTATACACACATATATAAGTGTAGATCATATAAGCTGCCCTGCTTTGATCTTCTCTTTGTTACTTTAGAAATAAGCAAGTATTTCTTCTTATGTGTGTTCTGTGTGTGTGTGTGTGTGTGTGTGTGTGTGTGTGTGTGTGTGTGTGTGTACAGACATCTTTATCTTTCTTTTATCTTTTATCTCTTATTTGTTTCAGTCATCAGATTGCGGCCATGCTGGGGCACTGCCTTGAAGAAATTTTAGTCGAATGACTCGACTCCTGTACTTTCTCTTTTAATCCTAGTACTTATTCTATCGGTCTATTTTGCTGAACCGTTAACTTGCCGGTTGTCAAATGTTGGTGGACAAACGGAGGGCAATATCTTCATTTATATAGAAGATCAAAACTAAAATCGCAGATGGTAAAAGGAGAAACGAACACGCAAACCAGCGAGTAAAGTATTAAAAATAATCGTTAGCAAATATGAATGTACAAACGCCATTTGGCATTCTGCATGGCGTGGGTACACCGGCTCATACAAGCATCGGCAAAAATGTGAGTATATATACATACGACGGGCTCCTTTCAGTTTCCGTCTACCAAATCCACTCACAAGGCTTTGGTCGGCCCGTTGCTACAGTAGAAGACACTTGCCCAAGGTACCACGCAGTGGGACTGAATCTGAGACCATGTGATTGATAAGCAAGCTACTTACTGCACAGCCACTCTTGTGCCTATGTTTCTATTCCTGTGAAAGTTTCTTGTAGGGACCAGAATATTGCGGTTCTTAATATGATCAAGCAGATTTCTTTTATAGATCAGTCAGATATCCAGAATGTTGATAATAGTCCTGGTGTTGCAAATGTATTGCGGGATCTTTTATCTTCTACTTGTTTTAGTCATTGGATTTCGGCCATGGTGGAGCATCGCCTTGAAGGGTTTAGTCGAACAGATCGACTCCAGGACTAATTTCCCTTTTTGCTGAACCGCTAAGTTATAGGACGTAAACAATCAAACCAACCCCGGTTTTCAAGCGGTGATGGGGAGTCAAACACGCGCACACATATGTATACGAAGGGATTCTTTCAGTTTTCATCAAACAAATTCCTTTACAAGGCTTTGGTTAGCCTGGAGCTATAACGAAAGAAACTTACCCAAGGTGCTACGCATTGGGACTGAACCCGTAACCAGATGGCTGGGAAGCAAGCTTCCTACTATACAACTAAACCTGTGCTTGTGTACCTATATTTTAAATACTTTTAAGAAACTAGTATAATAGCCCACGTTCCTTTCTATCCTTGCTTACAATAATTTTTCTTACATTTTCATCTCTATGAAAGTATTTGTAGAACTCTGTGCATAGAAAGAGAGGCGCCATTGATTTAATGTTTATCGCAAGGAAAACGGTTTTACCATGTTCACCTATTGTGTATGAAAACTTCCTTTGGTCAAATGCCGTCCACATATCAACGGAAAAGCTGTTATTGAATCGAGCTGTTGTTATAAGTATTTCTCGTATAGATCTTTTAAATTGGCAAAAGAAAAAGAAACAAAAGGGAAAAAATATTGGCTACATTAATGTTTATTGCTGTGACCGCATCATAAGAGTTACGGTTTCTTTTTTGTTCAAGAAATTACTATGGATCTGGTACTGGTTGTGTGTTTAAGAAGATCGTTTTGCAACCCTGTGGTTTCGGATTCAGTCTTACTTGGGCAAGTGTTACCGTGGGCATGTACATTCTATTCTAATCGCTTGCTGATCTATACCTTGTGAGTGGAAACTTTGTAGAAACCCATCGTATATATACATATTTGTGTGTGTGTGTGTATCAGTCGCCATGATAGATCGTTAGCCACTCTCCTTGTTTCTCCCCTTGTTTTTTCTGTGTCCCTTTCTGTAGAAGAGCGTAGGCTCGAAACGCATAAGACTTTTTCTATTTCAGAGTGTTATACTAATACATCTGTTTGTTTTCTACACCACCTGTCTTGGTCTTTTGTTTTTTCGTAAACTCTCCCTATATATATGTGTGTGTGTGTATTTCTGCTTGCTCTCCGCTACCGCTTGACAACGGCTTTGGTTTATGTCCTCGTAATTTAGCGGTTGGAAAAAAGAGATGGATAGATTTTTCAAAAAAAAGTATATACTAAGTTCGATTTCTTCGGCTAAACCTTTCAAAGCCGTGCCTCAGAATGACCACAATCCAAAGCCTGAAACAAGTAAAAGATAAGAGACAAGATGCCGAGAAATAAACAATGACATAAAAAAGTATTTCCTATAATTCAATAAATTATCGTATCAATTGCTTTTTTCAGTATGTAAAGAGATAGCGTCTTAATGCCATATAACAGCAGGTAAAAATTGCCCCTTCTGAAACGTTCAGCAGCTTTGACATATTGACCACGATTGCGTGTGTTCATCAGTGTGTGTGTGTGTGTGAGTGTGTGTGTGTGTGTGTGCGTGCGTGTGTATGAATGTTTGCGCGTGCCTCTGGGCGAGTGTGTGTGCGTGTGCGCCTAAATCCGTGTTTGTATCTTAAGCCTTGTCTCTCTTTTACTCTGTGTGCAGGTTGTGTGCATATTATTGCGTGTGTGTACGTGTATGCCCTTGTATGTGTTGTGCATATCTTGTACTTTCATTCTACTTTTTCTCTACGTATATATGCAAGGGTGTGTTTTTGTATGTGTGCATTTGTGAATATAAGTATCTATGTATGTGTATCTACGGTATATGTATTTTACAGCATTTTCTTTACCAAGATTAAAGAATCTTGGTAAAGATTATCCCTGGACTCAGTGAAGGCACCTGGTTAATGGCTGATGCGTCTGTGTGCGTTTGTGCGTGCTTGTGCGCTTGTGTGTGTGTGTGTGTGTGAGTGCGCGTTCGTGTGTGTGTTTGTGTGCGTAACAACAGCTAGATATTTACCTTACATAAATATTTAAACGTAAATGATGATCTGTGCTTGTTCAAGCTTTCAGTTTTGCCGCTTTCTTCCACGACAATGTAGTATTTAAAGCATCAATAATCATCAACAATTGGGGTTATGAGATTGCATCAGCCCACCATTTCACTTCTTATTTTAATGACCTTCAAAGAAGGTAAAGCAAACTTAATTCAAGCACGATTCAGAACTTAAAAGGCTGCGACTAAAAACAGGGCCACGTAGAGGCTTGTTTAACTGAATTCATATCAATACTACCATCTCCGTGGAGGCGCGTGGCTTAGTGGTTAGGGTGTCAGCATCATGATCGTAAGATTGTGGTTTCGATTCCTGGCCCGGGAGACGCGTTGTGTTCTAGAGCAAAGCACTTCATTTCACGTTGCTCCAGTCCACTCAACAGGCAAAAATGAGTAACGCAGCGATGGACTGGCCTCCCGTCCAGCTGGGGAACACATACGCCATAGAAACCGTGAAACCGGGCCCATGAGCCTGGCTAGGCTTTAAAAGGGCGCATTTATTGTTTTTTACGACCATCTCCAATATGCTGCTCACTCCACGGGGAACTTATTCCATCACGCTATCAATTCTGACATCTACGGCCACCAACTAATGTCAACAATAAACAATATCAACAACGTGTGTCAAACATATTTGTCGGCAAACATAGGTTAACATTTGCACACTTTGTAACAATTGAACTAAGAACATATCTATTCCTTCTCTTTACTTGCCTTATCTTAATCGCTCCTTTTTCTGAATTTTTTAACTCAGTTCTTTATTACCTGTCACCATTAAAAAAAAAAGTTTTCTGTTTTCAATAACTCCATAAAGCTTATCTCAGTACTTTCCACTTTTTCCCCATTTATCAGGAAGGTACCCAGAGTTATTGATATATGTTAGTAGCATTGAGAGTTCTTCATACAAATGAGATTGCCAAATTTTGTTTAATTTTCTCCGGAAATAAGTTTCTTAAAATTATCATGTACCTCTGCATAAAAATTTAAAAAAATAAACGAAAATTAGATAATGCTTTTTGATAGATAACAGGCAACAAATGAAACTTTCCGGTAATTTGTACTTCACTGACGCCAACAATACGAATGTTATGTTATTATCTATTTAGAAATATATATCTTCATGTCTCTAGCTGCTTTAACATGATAACGATAACTTCGCAGAAAAAGAGAAATCATGAATTCGATGCTTTGTGAAGGTTACATTAGTGGAAGTATGTAACGACAAACAAATCCCACTTGGTTAAGATAGCAATGCTTCAACAGAAAGATTTACAGATAATTTACAAAACTACACACAGCTGTGTGGCACCCGCAGGCATGGCCGTATGGTTAAGAAGCTCGCTTTGTTACCAAGTGGTTTCAGATACAGTCCCAGTGCTCGGCATCTTGGACTAGTGTGTTTGATTACAGACCGGCGCCGAATAATGCCTCGTGAATGAATGCGGTTAGAAAATGTGGGAAGCCTGTCGTGTGTGTGTATATATATATATATATAAAGGGTAAAGACCCCCTTCGGTCATGTGTGACCATGGGTTTGCACCTAGAGAGTTACCCTCTGAGGCACAAGTCTGGGCAAGGTTGTTTTTATGGAAGACCAGCAGTCGCCCATGCATACCGGCCTCCCCTCTCCACGTCACCGATGTTGTCCAAGGGAAAGACAAAGGTCGATACAGCTTGGCACCAGTGACGTCGCAACTCATTTCTACAGCTGAGTGAACTGGAGCAACGTGAAATAAAGTGCTTTGCTCAAATATATATATATATATATATATATATATATATAATATATATATATATATATATATATGAGAATTTTTTGCGTAATAAGATAAAAAAACCAAGGCTGTATAGATATTACAGCATTTATAGATATGTCTTACAGCTGTTTCTAGGATATTTATTAATAATATCCCTTCATCGGAGACGGTGTGAGAGGAAAAGTTAAGTCATAGTTAGTTTAGATATGATACAAAATAGAAAGTGTCTATAGAACTTATTCAGCATTACCTGACACTTTTGGGTTTCAATGACACCATTATCTCTTATATATATATGTGTATATATATATATATGTATGTATATATATATATGTATGTATGTTTGTGTGGGTGTATGCATGTGTGTGTGTGGGTGTATGTATATGTGGGTGGGTGTAAGTATGTGTGTGTCTATCTTTATGTGTTTCATTGTGTTTGTGCCCCACTGCCGGACAACCGATGGTTTGTTTCCGTCCTCGTATCTTTGCAAAGTTACCGGTGGAATAAATATTAGACATAAGAACAACAGAAGTGCTGGATTCAATATGTTCTAAAACTCCAGTTACTTATATATATATATATATATATATATATATGCATACATGTATATCTATCTATATCTATAATTATATATATGTATGTATATATGTATGTATGTATATATATATACATACTCACACACGTACGCATGTAAACCATATAAAGATGACTAGGGGAAAAGCATAGCCAAAACTCATATATTCTTTTTGTATGCCTTACTTGTTTTTGCAATATATTTTGTTTATATAATAAGTTACATCTCCAACCATTGAGAAAGCATCTACGTTGTCTGTTGTCTACTCGAATAAGCCACCAAATCTTCCTCAACTCATATCCCAATATTCAGCAGTGTTGTCCTATAGCAAAATTCAGAAGATGGTCACAACAGGAATACGCTTGTTCATAGGTTCTTCGCAGACAGATCTGAATTGAGACTAAACAACAATATCATCATCATCATCACTATCCCGCCACCATCATAAAACGATAATAATAATAATAATAATAATAATATTTTTTATTATAAATGATCTTGACATTCTCTGTACTTTATGTAAATTATTCTTTATATTCTCCTGTTGTTTTATTGCCATTTATTTACTAATATTATAAATTTTATAGGTAAAATGTTTTTCTGGGAACGACTTACGATTTATAGCATTGCTACTATGGGAAATAATTGCTCTATGGGAAATTTCGCTTTACGAGCGGTCCCTGGGGACAAATTAACTTGTATATCGAAGCATCACTGTACACATACATACGTATGTAAAGAAATGGTTTGACATATATATGCATGTACAAATGTACGGGTATATACATGCACATATATATATATATATATATATATATATATATATTCACATATACGCATGCACGCGCATATATTGCCTTCGTTACGCGGAGTAGTTGAAACAGGGACGACTGAAGAAGGGGAATATTCTTTACGTTGCATGTCTCGTTTCAGTTTGTTTTTTCGTTGTTCGAAAAAAGTTCGTTTCTATGTTTTTGTTTTTAAGTTTTCGTTTCTTGTGTTCAATGTTTTTTTGATGTCCTGTACCCATATATGCATGTATATATACATATGTATGTAGGTATGTACATATATGTATGCATATATTCATATATTTATATATTATTTATATTATATATTTCTATACCTACATGTATTATTTCTATAGAAACACATACGCAAAATCTTTTCTCTCAGTAAGACGAATGCACGTATTGACATACATATCTATTCTGACACACATCATATCACATACCCATACATTTATATACCTATATGTATACACGCCTAAATAATAATACATATACGGATACATAAAAAGATGGTATACGTAAGCGTACAAAGAGGTACAGCTGTATATCCATGTGTTCAAACACATACATATACGCACAGATGATATGCATTTAAACTCCATATATGCGTATGGCTATGGATTGAAATCTAAGATAAGATATGTTTACTCATTCACGATTACACAAAATGCCTTGAAAATACCTGTGAATACCTACTTGCTTACATGGTTTCTATTTGCCACACAAATGGTTGACCCTTAAAAATTAAATAGAAAATGCATAATTAATAAAAAAAATGAATGAATATAATATAATAGTGATAATTACGAGTAAGTGAAAATGACAAAGCTATAAAGATTAAGATAATGTTCCCCAGTAGGTTAATGATGTCTTCTAAGAACTCATTCTAAGATCGATTTAGAAACAGAGGTAACCAGAATGTAGACATTGGAAACAGAAAACAAAATATGTCGTCGCTGAAATTGTTGGTTGTGTGCATGCAGGTAGTCGCATGTGAGAATATAAGTCTAAAGGTACTTTTATTTACAGATGTCATGCATACATATGTATTTGGGTGCTATATATATATATATATATATAAATATAATAATATTATATATACTATATATTATAAATATGTATGTGTATACATATATACATATGATTTGATTTGATTTTGATTTTTCCAGTTTCAGCTAATGAGCTGTGGCCATGCTGGGGCACCGCCATTTGGTTTGCTACACGGTTTTACCTCACGGATGCTTTTTAGCAAACGCCATCTGATGCATGAGAGAGTTCGATGCAGCTGCCCTCATCTGCACCTCCTGCCGTGAAGTTGGTTCATCCGGGACACCTGACAGGAAGAGATCCAGTCCTACTTTAAAGACATCCGCATCTACACCATGCAGGTCCCTCAGGTTCTTCGGGAGGATATTGAAGAGCCGTGGGCCTCTGAAGCCCAGGCTATCACAATATCTTGTCCTACATCTTGACGGCAAATTTGGAGTCCTTGGTACTACGCAGTGGCGTCCGGTTCTGGCATTTTTGTGACTCTCGATGCCAAAGTCTGGGACAAGACCTTCCAGGATCTTCCAGATATATATTATGGCATATCTTTCTCGCCTACGCTCCAGGGAATAGAGCTTTAATCTCTTGAGTCTCTCCCAGTAGCTCATATGCTGCACAGAGGCTATCTTCTTCGTGTAGCTTCGTTGGATCGCCTCAAGTTCTGTGATCAACTTGACACTGGATGGTGACCATAGCTGAGAGCAATAGTCAAAGTGGCTTAGGACAAGTGTCTTCCAGAGGACCATCATGGTTTCTTGGTTCTCTTGTTCTAAAGGTTCTAAGAATCCATCCAGCCAGCGTCTACATTTCATTGTCAGTTTAGCAACATGTACATGAAAGGTCGCGTCATCACTCATGTGAATACCCAGGTCACGCACTGATTGTGCCTCTGGGATTGCAATCCCTCCGGGTCCAGTGTATTCATTGGGTATTGCATTCAGTTTTGCATGCTGATAGTATAAAGCTTGAAACTTTTCAGCATTGAACTGCATGCTATTCTTTTCAGCCCACTTGTATATTTCGTCCAGCTCACATTGCAGGTGCTTAGTGTCTTCAGGGTTCTGTATTGCCTGTGAAACTTTTGTATCATCTGCATAACTTGTGATCGTGGCTCTCTGCGTGGCTGAGGGCATGTCTGAGAGGGCCATTATGAACAGTAGTGGTCCCAAAACAGTGCCCTGCGGAACACCGCTCACTATTTGCGTGCTAATGGAAGTGGCCCCATTGGCTGCTACCACCTGACTTCTATTCTTCAGAAAGTCATGAAGCCATTCTCCTAGTTTTCCAACTATGTTGAGATCACGCAGTTTGTGACATATCATTCCATGATCGACTTTATCGAAGGCCTTTGCGAAGTCGAGATATATGACTTCCACATTTGAGTAGTTGAGCAGTTGTTTCAGCACCCAGTCATAGTGCTGCAGGAGCTGAGTTAAGCAGCTTCTTCCTGGTCGGGAACCATGTTGGGTGTCAGGCAGTAAGACATTTTCTTCAAGGAAGGTGATTAGTTTCTTTCTGACTATTCGTTCCATGACCTTGCTGATGTGTGAGGTGAGAGAGATAGGTCTGTAGTTCTTGGCCTCCGCTCTGCTACCTCCTTTATGAATAGGGCATATTTTACCTTCCTTCAGTTTTCTTGGAAGTTTGTATTTATATATTATATTCTTTTATTCATTTATTGGTTTCAGTCATTTGACTGCGGCCATGTTTGAGCACCGCCTTTGGATGAACAAATCAACTCCAGGACTTATTCTTTGCAAGCCTAGTACTTATTCTATCGGTCTCTTTTTGCCGAACTGCTAAGTTTCGGGGACGTAAACACACCAATATCGGTTGTGAAGCGATGGTGGGGGGACAAACGCATACACACAGACATACATATACACACAAACACACAAACACATATATACATACATACATAAATACATACATATGTATATATGTGTAGATATATATATACATACCATATATATATATATATATATATATATATATATATCAATCGCCATTATAGATCGTTAGCCACTACACGTTTTTTTCTCTCCTTGTTTTTTCTGTGTACCTTTCTGTAGAAGAGCGTATGCTCGAAACGTAAAGACTTTTTCTATTCCTGAGCGTTATACTAATACATCTGTTGTTTTGTACACCACCAACTTACCAGACAGCCGCTCCTGCACCTATATATATCAAATGTTATGTGTATATATATATATATATATATATATATATATATATATATATATATATATATATATATATATATTTACATTATACATTATATGCATATACATATATATATATATATATATTTACATATATACATATATATACATATATATACATATATATATATTTACATATATACATATATTTACATATATATTATTTAATATATTTACATATTATACATATATTTACATAGTATATATATTAATATTATATATATATATAATATATATATATATATATATTACAACACATACATATATACAGAAGTACCTCGGTTTTCGAACTACTCTGGTCACAAATAAATCGTGCTTTATGTATGAATGTATACACACACACACACACACACACACACATTCACACACACACACATTCACACACACACACACATATATATCAGGCGCATGGCCCAGTGGTTAGAGCATCGAGTTTACGATCGTGAGGTTGTGAGCTCGAATCCCTGACTGGGCTGCGTGTTGTGTTCTTGAGCAAGACACTTTATTTAACATTACTCCAGTTCACTCAGCTGTAGAAATGAGTTGCGACGTCACAGGGGCCAAGCTGTTTCGGCCCTTGCCTTTCCCTTGGATAACACTGGTGGCGTGAGGAGTGGAGGCCGGTATGCATGGGCGACTGTTGGTCTTCCATAAACAACCTTGCCCTGCCTGGGAGGGTAACTTTCTAGGTGCAATCCCATGGTCAGTGTCGTGACCTAACGGGGTGTCTCAGATATATATATATAAAGCACGATTTATTCGTGATCAGTGGCGTTCGTCAACCGAGGTACTACTGTATATATATATATATAACATTAAATAAGGGTAGATATTAATATTAATCAATTAAAACCAGTGGCTTAGCATGTTTTAAAAAATCCGAAGATAAGAAATTTTTTTACATACAAAATTTAGAGGACTGACCACTAAAAGCGGACAGCCTATGTGCTAAACATAGACGTGAAATCGCCATTACCAGGAAGAATGTGTTTCTTGAGAACACATTCTTCGTGGTAAATGGCGATTTGACGTCTACGTTTAGCAGATAGGCTGTCCACTTTTAGTGGTCAGTCCTCTAAATTTTGCACATACATATATATAAATTTCTTTTTGGGAACGGTGTCATTGTAAGTATGTATGTATGATGTATGTATGTATGTATGTATGTATGTATGTATGTATGTATGTATGTATGTATGTATGTATGTATGTATGTATGTATGTATGTATGTATGCATGCATGTATGTTAGTATGTATGTATGTATGTATGTATGTATGTATGTATCTATATATATGCATTTGATGGTTAGCCGTTGTTGGCCCCGAACAACACAATTGTTATGAATTTAGATGAATTAGGTCCATTAAGAATGATAAAAAGATGGTGGTATTTATCTAACGATGTGTGTAACGACATCAATGTCGTACACATATCAGCAAGAAGGAATTCTCTGATAAAGTTATAACCAAAGAGGGAAGATAACAGCTAACCTGCCACTGCATTTGCACATAGTAATATTTATTTTAATAGTCATCTTTACATTAGTAATTGCAAAGTCCTTATTTAAACGCATATTTGCTCTAACTTAATCGTTTCACGTCTCGAACATAACTAGTTTTAAGATTTGTTATCATGTATGCAAGGGCGAATTCAGGCTAAATTATAGAATAACACTCCTTAAATGTAAATTTCTCTGCTGCCGACTAGCAAGAACGTATGATTAATAATATGAATTAAAAAAACGAATACAGATCATGTGAAGACCGATAAGTTATACAGGATTTACATTAATCTTGGTTGTTTTTCGTGCAGAATATTGTAAAATGACATTGTGTTGTGATACACAGGTTGCTAATGACAATATAATAACTTCTGATAACATTTACTACAAAAGATAAATGTATGTATTATATGCATATATTACATATCAGTAAGATCGAAGGATTTAAGCACAATGACAGCATATATAATATACAACCACTAAAAATTGCACCTATCTACATAGGTTATCAAAGCAATAACACGTAAATATTTTATGCAGCGTTGTCGAAGTTCACGGGAAAAATAATATTTCTTGTTTGCTATTTCAATATTAATATGTTTACATAAAAATGGAAAAAATTATATAAGTATACAGATATTACAATCTAGGGATTAAAAACAAAACAACAGCCACAATAATAAGTTACAAAGAAATCCATATAAATGTGTAATTAAGATTCAAGGTTTATAAACACGTACATCATTGAACATACAGCCACTACAAAGCAATGATCTAACACACAATATTATCCATCCAGTAAACACAAACTGCTCATATCAAAAGCACGTAAAGACACGCTTGGTTATATAGAGAAAAGCACGAATCAATAATAAAACCACGAACATAATGATTATACTTTGTTTGCTGATATAAATGCGGAAATCAATTATATTGACAATAAAATATTTCAGAAACGAAAAAAATTAATATTTTCGTTTTAAGAATTTTCTTCTATTAGCACAAACACACACAAAAACACAAACAAAAATTCAACAAAAACATCCAAAATATCCATATTGAATGAATATAGAATTCGCATGAAATTACTTTGTTGTAAACTCGTTCTTTGAAGATTGGAAGAATCAGAGAATGATTTATATTCGTGTCGAAATTTGGCTAATATACGTAGTCTAGAAATACTTATTCAAATATCTTATGTTGAGCTACTTTCAACAGAATCGTATATAGTTAAATGTTATCACGAGATCAATGTAGCTACATAAGATAAATGAATGAAAATTTTAGATCGATATATATATATATATACATATATTATATATATACTATATATATATATATATATATAACACATACATATATACGTACTTACATATGTACAGAGCTACGTAATTATAAGTAGACCCACACGAAGGCACACTGAATATACAAAGTGAAAAAGCTTGCATACTTCATACAGCAACGCTCACATACACTGGTATTCATATACGTGAATGTCGGCTCTGTACACATTCCACTTTACATCAATGACTTCAATTTTATCTTCGATTAAATTATATTTCAATATTTATTTGCCAAGAACACAAAGGCAGAAAGTAAATTAATAGATTTCCACTTGCATTATGTGATGTCAAACTCAGCAGCGTATTTAAGTGTGTGTGTGTATATATATATTTATGTACCTGTATATATATTTGTGTGTATACATACACACACATGTAAAGTATTATGTTTGTGTTTATAAGCTTGTGTATATACAAATACACGCTCCTATATATGCAAGCCTGTTATTTTAATTCTGCTTCTAGTCGTTGGACTGAGGCTTTGCTGGCTTTCAAGAGATTATGTATCATCTCACCACAATAATTATTTCAGTCTAGTACTTACTTTAACTCCACATATTTTTCGATCCACTAAGTTACAGAATATATAGGGACTCAGAATAAAGTCACAGGGTCATACACACACATGCACACTCTCATATACACTCTCTCACATACACACACTTATATGAACATTTACTCGACAGACTTTGAACACTTTACGTGTACTAAATTTCAATCACAATTTTGGTCAATCCGAGATTCCAGATCCTAGTGCAGCGCTCGCAGTAGAAAATAACATGAACAACAGAGAATCTCTACACTTCAGTCTAATCTATCTATCTATCTATCTATCTATCTATCTATCTATCTATCTATCTATCTATCTATCTATCTATCTATCTATCTATCTATCTATATTCTTTTCTACTCTAGGCACAAGGCCCGAAATTTTGGGGGAGGAGGCCAGTTGATCAGCACGCAACTGGTACTTAATTTATCGACCCCGAAAGGATGAAAGGCAAAGTCGACCTCGGCAGAATTTGAAATCAGAACGTAAAAACAGACGAAATACCAATAGGCGTTTCGCCCGGCTTGGTAATGTATCTGCTATATATGTTAGTTAGTTAGTTAGTTAATTTGGCTCAAAAGCAAATAGCAAGGCCATGTAGGGGGACATGGAGTTAAGTACAGGGTAGTGATCATGTAAAGAGTTCAGACCACTTGAGGTCCAGGGAGGCTTTGAACAAAGCGGTCGTCGGCATCTTCACCATCTCGTCTGGCAGCTTGTTCCACGGATCCGCAACCCGGACGGAGAAAGCTCCTCTCCTTCGATTGAGATGAAATCGTCGCAGGTAGAGCTTTTCGGAATGACCCCGCAGCCGACGCTCCGGAGCAGGAGTGAAGAACAGCTCTTTCGAGAGGTTACACTTCCCGCTTATGATGTTGTGGGCGAGAATGAGATCACCACGGCGGCGGCGTTTTTCAAGAGAACAAAGGTCGAGCGTCCCCAGCCTTTCTTCGTAGGACAAATTTTTGAGACCATGAACCATGCGGGTAGCCAGCCTCTGGACTCTTTCGAGATGCTGTATGTCTTTGAGGAGATAAGGAGAAGAGGCTTGAATCCATACTCCAATATGGGTCTCACCAGCGTGACATAGAGTGGCAGGAATATGGCTGCTGTGAGCATTCCGAATGACCGTCGAATCAAAAACAGAATTCCGCGCGCTTTGTTGGCAGCATGGACGCACTGGGCCGAAGGCGAAAAGGAGGCAATCCACCAAGATACCAGGTCCTTTACCTGATCGTTCCTCTCCAGCAGCAGACGACCCGGCTCGAAATCAAGTTGAGTTGCAGGAGTAGAGCGACAGGCAGATGACAGCACTTTGACACGTTCAGACATAGTCACAATCGTTAGACCACTTCAAAATTGGTGGAGGCATCGACGAAGATCCTCTATACTACCGCGAGGAGCGACCAGTTTGATATCGTCGGCAAAAGAAGGGTGTGTTGCGTGAGGTCGTCGGGCAAGTCATTTATGAAGACTAAGAACAACAAGGCCCAAGCACTGAACCTTGAGGCACGCACTGCTCGCACTGGAGACGTCGAGACCGCGAACCATTAACTTGAACTTGGAAGGAGCGATCTGAGAGGAAGGCACCAACCCATCGTACAATATCGGATGGAAACTATATGCTTGAAGCTTGACAAGTAGTAGGCGGTGGTTTACCGAGTCAAAAGCTTTGGCAAAGTCTAATAAAACGATGTCAACAGCATCACTATCATCGAGGATGCGCGTCACCAATTCTTCCATTACTAGTAAGTTGGTCAAACATGATCTCTTCGGCACGAAGCCGTGTTGGGAATCAGTGATCGAGGCTGTGTTTAGGAGGTGGAGCATCATACTTTTCTTAAGGATGGTTTCGACATCTTGCTGATTATTGATGTAAGGGAAACCGGTCGGTAGTTAAGCGGGTCTTCGCGGCTCCCTTTCTTGAAATTGGGCAGATTATCGCTGTTCTCCAGTCTGCAGGTATAACACCGTCGCCAATGACATATTGAATAGTCGTGTTAAGGGCTCGCAGATGACCGGAGCCAACGCTTTGATAACCCGTGGGTGTATGCCGTCAGGGCCGTGACCCTTGTTGACATCGAGGCCTTGAATAACACGTTTGACTTCGTCCCGCGTGATGATCAATCGAAGCATTGGAGGTACCGATCTATCAAATGGAGGGGGTTCACGACCATCATCTTGTTTGAAAATAGTTGAAAAAGCCTCGGCAAATAATTGACTCTGTTGATAAGGGTCCTCAATCGATACGCCTGTTGAGTCTACCAACGTTGCAATCTGGTTGTTCAAGCGGGAATCCGCTGGACATGGGCAAAGAAGGTTTTTGGATTGCTACTGGCATTTGCCGCGATTTGTATTCAAACTGAAGCGTTCTTTCTTTTCAATTTTCACGGCTCGCTCTCGTTGAGTTTTGTACACCTCAAAAGCTGCAGTCGAATCCAGATTTTTGAATTCAGCCCAAGCAATATCTCTGAGTCGACGTTTCATTTAACCTTCTTCGTCACCCAGGGCTTGTGTTCTTCCTCTTGTGGAGCCCACGGGAACTGCCTGGTCAGTCAAACAGATTACATATGCTTTGAGGGATGACCATAGTTCGTCAACTGAGGACAACGTCATCAGGGATCGCCAGTCCAGAAGCGCGGAAGCCTCGGTTAGAATTTCAAGAATAATTGCAGAGAAGACTCTACGTGGCAGCGAAGTAATCGTGGGCGTGGAAAAAGTTGTGTGCATGACGAACTTCAGGACCGCATGATCACTCTTGGCAAGAGGGGCGCACACAGATACGTCTGACACTGATCTTGGATAGCGGGAGAATACCAGATCTAGCATAGATGGCTGCTGCACAGACCGATGCCTTGTCGGATATTCAACATGTTGCGATAGAATATATATATATATATATATATATATATTATATATATATACACATGATATATATCTATAAATTTAGGTATATATATATATGTTTACATTCATAGATGTGTATATGCATACATACATATATACATTCATACATATAAATATAGATATTTCGCGGTATCTATTACTCTGTTTCTCTCTCTCTCTCTCTCTATCTATTTATTTATCTATCTATCTATCAATATCAAGTATTAAAGCTTCCTCGTGAGTAATATAGTCTCATAGTGCCGGCTTCCCGCTTTTTGTGTCCCGTCCCCTATCTGGACGGGACACCGGTCGATCGCAGGATTACTCATTTTTGCCAGATGAGTGGACTGGGGCAATGTGAAATGACATGTTTGCTCAAGAATATAATGCATCGCCTGGTCAGGAATCGAAACCGCAGCCTTACGATCATGAGG
>NC_042997.1:48977716-48983395 GCF_006345805.1 Octopus sinensis | reverse complement strand
CATTTGCCGCGATTTTGTATTCATAACTGAAGCGTTCTTTCTTTCAATTTTCAATTTTCACGGCTCGCTCTCGTTGAGTTTTGTACACCTCAAAAGCTGCAGTCGAATCCAGATTTTTGAATTCAGCCCAAGCATATCTCTGAGTCGACGTTCTCTTTAACCTTCTTCGTCACCCAGGGCTTGTGTTTCTCTTCCTTGGGAAGCCCAACGGGAACTGCCTGGTCAGTCAAACAGATTACATATGCTTTGAGGATGACCATAGTTCGTCAACTGAGGACAACGTCATCAGGGATCGCCAGTCCAGAGCGCGGAAGCCTCGGTTAGAATTTCAAGAATAATTGCAGAGAAGACTCTACGTGGCAGCGAAGTAATCGTGGGCGTGGAAAAAGTTGTGTGCATGACGAACTTCAGACCCGCATGATCACTTTGGCAAGAGGGGCGCACACAGATACGTCTGACACTGATCTTGGATAGCGGGAGAATACCAGATCTAGCATAGATGGCTGCTGCACAGACCGATCCTTGTCGGATATTCAACATGTTGCGATAGAATATATATATATATATATATATATATATATAATATATATACACATGATATATATCTATAAATTTAGGTATATATATATATGTTTACATTCATAGATGTGTATATGCATACATACATATACATTCATACATATAATATAGATATTTCGCGGTATCTATTACTCTGTTTCTCTCTCTCTCTCTCTCTCTCTCTCTATTTATTTACCTATCTATCTATCAATATCAAGTATTAAAGCTTCCTCGTGAGTAATATAGTCTCATAGTGCCGGCTTCCCGCTTTTTGTGTCCCGTCCCCTATCTGGACGGGACACCGGTCGATCGCAGGATTACTCATTTTTGCCAGATGAGTGGACTGGGGCAATGTGAAATGACATGTTTTGCTCAAGAATATAATGCATCGCCTGGTCCAGGAATCGAAACCGCAGCCTTACGATCATGAGGCCAGCACACTAACCACTACGCCACGCATCTCTCTCTCTCTCCACACACACAGACATACGCACGCACACATATTTATATGCATATATCGATATAATATACTATATATATGATTTATCGCATCTATATGCATTCTTATAAAATAAGAAAAAAGCTACGCTTATTAGCTCCACATCAATAAGCAGCTTTTTTCTATCCATATTATATGGCGAAAATAATATTTCCGGGAACGCTGCACATATTTAATATTTCTATTATATATATATATATATATATATATATATATATATATATATATATTATATATATAGTATATTATAACAATATCTAAGTCAATTCTCTTTCTGTGTCTCACTGTATTTATCTCTCTCTCACTATCTATCTATCTATCTATCTATCTATCTATCTATCTAGCTATCTATCTATCTATCATCTATCTATCTATCTATCTATCTATCTATCTGTCTGTCTGTCTGTCTGTCTGTCTGTCTGTTTAATGGAGGGGTAATTTGTAATATAATGCAGTTTTTACATTTTTTAAAAATATAGAATTTATTGCTTGTGAAATATAATCAAAACAGGGAAGAAAAGTTGGATCACCTACTGCGGGAGATAATGCACAATGTAAACGATATTAATAATTGTTCGTGGAAATCACTGTAAAACCATTTGTTTGACATCGCAAAAGTAGATGATTTTCTGTGTCACTTTGCAAACATTCAGATTTTAACTTCGCTGTATACTTGGTTACTTATTCAAATGTGACTGCTATAATGATATGTTTAAACGATTCGAGACAATATCTTTATGTGGAAACGAATGCAGAAAAAATCCTGCTTCATTATTCAGAATATTAAACGTGTTGTTAGCACTTGAAACTTTTTTAGTTCAGCATAATCTGCAACTGCTGCCATGTCCTTTGTAACGCTTTCGTTTCTTGTCAATACTCTATTCTACGATGGATTTGTTGTCTCATCCGCCTTTGAGGTGGCATATGTTGTGATAATGAAGTGTAGTTAGTTTTCTCAAATATTTGATTGTGAATAGGCGTTCCTATGCAAAGGGAATTTGCGGTGATTCCTTGTTAACCCGATAAATGCTAATTCCATCTTACATTTGCTTTATGTACAACTGCTTTTGACAGATGTTTTTGTTGTGGGTGGTTTACTGTATTTCTACCTTTGCATTCAGATTAAAGTAGTTGCGTTGTGTTGCACGTTTTGCTTTATGGTTATGGTTAAAGATTTGTGAATCTATGCTACGAAAGAGAGTTTTACAGAAGTTTTATTAAATATTTTTGTTGTATTATGTGGAGTAGAGGCAGCGTATTCTTATAAGGAAGTCCCTTATCTTCTTTGAGGATAATTTTATGCTAACAGGGTGTTAAAATATTTCGGGCATTAAACTGGATATAAAAGCTCACAACCGTTGTTTGGATAAAATGGCTCACAAATTTTCAGCCATAACCCAACTTCAACGGGAAGGTAACTGTATAAATACAATAAATTGGCCCTTACCAGAAAATTTCCCTCTTAAACGGTACTGCATAGAGATGAGGTAAGATCAAAATCCGATATACATAGCAAATGCATTCAGTCGCTTCAGATAAAAGAAAGCATGATAAAACCTTATCACACACGCACTCACACATGTCTGTCTGTCCCTCTGTCTATCTGTCTGTCTGTCTGTTTTGTCTATCTATCTATCTATCTATCTGTTTGTCTATCTATCTTTCTATCTATCTATCTATCACTATCTATCTATCTATCTATATATCTATCTATCTATATTATAAGATATATATATATATATTATTATATATATATATAATATAAATATGGCGTAGGCGTGGCTATGTGGTAAACGAGAATATATATATTCTTCTTCTTCTTCTTCGCCACCCCCTTCCTCGGCTACAGCTGCTTAAACAATCAAAACGGAGAACTCGCATCCCTCAAATCAAATAGTCTTTTAGGACGGCTACTATTTACTACCAAGCCTTCACAAGTGTAAGAGAGAGAGAGAGAGAGAGGAGAGAGAGAGAGAGAGAGAGGAGAGAGAGAGAGGGAGAGAGAGAGGGAGAGAGAGAGAAAGAGAGAGAAACAGAGAGACACAGACAGAAAAGGAAAATGTCCCTTGTATTTGAAAAGTATGGAAATATTTTTAAAAATCAGTGTTTTTCATGCTTTTCTCTGAAAAAGCCGCAAAGCCTGAAACCGGTACTAAAATGTATGTGTGTGTGTGTAGTGCGGCCATACTGGAGCGCCGCCTTTAGTCGAGCAAATTGACCCCAGATCTTAGTCTCTGTAGGCTTAGTACTTATTCAATCGGTGTCTTTTGCCGAACCGCTAAGTTACGGGGACGCAGTCACACCAGCATCGGTTGTCAAGCAATGTTAAGGGACAAACGCAGACAGACAAACATATACACACACATACATATATATATATACATATATACGACGGGCTTCTTCTAGTTTCCGTCTACCACATCCACTTACAAAGTTTTGGTCGGCCCGAGGTTATAGTAGAAGACACTTGCCCAAGGTGTCACGCAGTGGGACTGAACCCAGGACCATGAGGTTGGTAAGCAAGCTACTTATCGCACAGCCATATATATGTCTGTGGCGTAAATGTGCGTTACTCTGTGTGTGCGCGCGTGCGTGTGTGTGTGTGTGTGTGTGTATGTGCGTCTGTGTGTATGTCCAAGTATGTAAAAATTGTGTGCGTGTATGTATCTTCTTCCTCGGCTACTGCTTCTTAAACAATCAAAACCCAAATCCACATCCCTCATATTAAATACTTCTTAGATCTGATACTTCCGAGCCTTCATTAAGTGTGATATATATATATATATATATTATATCTATATATATATATATATATATATAGAGAGAGAGAGAGAGAGAGAGAGAGAGAGCGAGAGAAAGAGAGAGAGAAATGTGTCCCACGTATTTGAGAACTATGGAAATATTCTAAGAAAAATATTTCATGTAATTTTTCCACAATTTAATTGTTTTTCATGCTTTACTCTAAGTTGAAAACATCGCAAAGACTGAAACCGGTACTAAAATGTTCTTCATGAGAAAATTATTTTAGCATTTTCCACCTTGTCTTATTTTCCTTATACATATCAACTCGTGTGTTACTTTTCAACATTCTACACATATATATGTATACACACACGCATATATACGATGGGCTTCTTTCAGTTTCGGTCTACCAAAACCGCTCACAAGGCTTTGGTCGGCCCATGGTACTGACCCGGAACCATGTGGTTGGGAAGGAAGCTTCTTACTACACAGCCACTCCTGCACCTATGTATGTATTTCTCTGCAATATATATATATTATATTATATATATATATATATATATATATATATATATATATATATATAATATATATATATAATATATATCTATATATATATATATGTATATATATATAATATATATATACTTATATATATTATATTATATTATATATATAATATATATAATATATACATATGATACATTGTATATAATATGTATATAACTATATATATATTGATTAAATATAATATATGTATACACACACACACCATATATATATATATATATATATATATATATATATATATATATAGAGAGAGAGAGATGAGAGAGAGAGAGAAAGAAGTCAAGGTAGAAAATGCTAAAATAATTTTATAAAAAACATTTCAGTACCGGTTTCGGTTATTTAAACTTTTTCAACTGTAAGTATGAAAAACAATTAATTTTGGAAAAATTAAATGAAAAACATTTTAAAAGAATATTTGCATAGTATTCAAATAGAAAGGGACATTTTCGTTGTTTCTGCCTGTCTCTGTCTCTCTTGTTTACTCTTGTGGATTCGAGGTTGTTGTGAATTCTTGACAGAGAATAATAATAATAATAATAATAATAATAATAATAATAATAAGAAGAAGAAGAAGAAGAAGAAGAAGAAGAAGAAAGGGTGGGAGTGCTATGATAGTAGTAGGATGTTAAATGGTCAAGTGTCCTGAAAGTGACTTGTTGTGGATTGTAGTAGTGATTGAATTCTTGAGATATCTCTTGAATGTATTGATTATAATTGCGTAGGTGTTATTCTAAACAGCAATAGTAGTAAAGTAAGGAAGGAGGTGGCGGAGAGGAAGAAGAAGACGAAGAAGGAGACAGAGGAGAAGAGAAAGAATAACAAAAGAATGTGTGAGTGGTATGATAGTGGTAGGATGTTAAATGGTTAAATGGTGACCTAAAAGTGGTTCGTTGTGGATTATAGTAGTGTTTGGATCTGTTTTTTAATGAATTCTTGGGTATCTCTTTTGAATGTATCATTTTTAATATTTGCGTGTGTGTTATTCTAAGGTCGTGGCTGGTATGTCATTTGTTGCAGATGCGTTCAAAATGGGTCTGTATTTTATAATAAAGAGACTCTTTACCAATTCGTTGGCTACAGGTTGTATCGTCCCTGAATTGATAGAGAGGAAAAATTCTGAAGCTTGGATTTTTGTTATTGGCGCAAATGTTGATGTGTTGGCTGAATGATATTTTTTTCTGTTTTTTTTTAAAATTTTGATCTGGGATCTGTGCAGAGCCATCCTTTAACGTAGACTGGGTTTTGTTTGGCCTATGTATTGCTCTTGAAACCCAGAGCATGTTAGTGCGTATATCAGGTCCGAAGCACAT